>NW_027094621.1:0-69622 GCF_029207755.1 Chamaea fasciata
CCTGGGGGTGCCCTGGCTGTCCCCTAAGTGTCCCTGGGGGTGGCCTGAGTGTCCTTGGGGTGCCCTGGCTGTCCCCTAGGTGTCCCTGGGGGGGCCCTGGCTGTCCCCTAGGTGTCCCTGGGGGTGCCCTGGGTGTCCCTGGGTGTGCTCTGGAGGTCCCCTAGGTGTCCCTGGGGGTGCCCTGGCTGTCCCTGGGGTAACCTGGCTGTCCCCAAGTTGTCCCTGGCGGTACCCTGCATGTCCTCTCGGTGTCTCTGGGGGTGACCTGGCTGTCCCTGGGGGTGCACAGGGTGTCCCTGGGGTTCCCTGGCTGTCCCCTAGGTGTCCCTGGGGGTGTCCTGGCTGTCCCCTACGTGTCCCTGGAGCTGACCTGGGTGTCCCTGGGGTGCCCTGGGGGTGCCCTGGCTGACCCTGGAGTGCCCTGGCTGTCCCCTTGGTGTCCCTGGGGGGTCCCCTGGCTGTCCCCTAGGTGTCCCTGGGGGTGCCCTGGCTGTCCCTAGGGTGCCCTGGGGTGCCCTGGCTGTCCCTGGAGTGCCCTGGCTGTCCCCTCGGTGTCCCTGGGGGTGCCCTGAGTGTCCTTGGGGTGCCCAGGGGGTGCCCTGGCTGTCCCCAAGGTGTCCCTGGGGTTGCCTTCCCTGTCATCTAGGTGTCCCTGGGGTGCCCTGGCTGTCTCCTAGGTGTCCCTGGGGGTGCCCTGGGTGTGCCTGGGGTGCCCTGGCTGTTCCCTAGGTGTCCCTGGGGGTGCCCTGGCTGTCCCCAAAGTGTCCCTGGGGGTGCCCTGAGTGTCCTTGGGGTGCCCTGGCTGTCCCCTAGGTGTCCCTGGGGGTGCCCTGCCTGTCCCCTAGGTGTCCCTGGGGGGTGCCCTGGGTGTCCCTGGGGTTCCCTGGCTGACCCGTACGTGTCCCTGGGGTTCCCTGAAGGTCCCCTAGGTGTCCCTGGGGGTGCCCAGGGTGTCCCTGGGGGTGCCCTTGCTGTCCCGTAGGTGTCCCTGGGGGTGCCCTGGGTGTCCCTGGGGTACCCTGGCTGTCCCCTAGGTGTCCCTGGGGGTGCCCTGGCTTTCCCTTTGGCGTCCCTGGGGTGCCCTGGCTGTCCCCTAGGTGTCCCTGGGGGTGCCCTGGCTGTCCTTGCGTTGGCCTGGCTGTGCCCTTGGTGTCCCTGAGGGTGCCCTGGCTGTCCCTAGGGTGCCCTGGCTGAGCCCTAGGTGTCCCTGTAGTGCCCTGGCTGTCCTCTAGGTGTCCCTGGGGTGCCCTGGGTGTCCCTGGCGTGCCCTGGCTGTCTCCTAGGTGTCCCTGTGGGTGCCCTCCCTGTCCCCCCGGGATGCCCTGGCTGTCTCCTAGGTGTCCCTGGGGTGCCCTGGTGTCCCTGTGGTCCCCTGGCTGTTCCCTAGGTGTCCCTGTAGGTGCCCTGGCTGTCCCCTAGGTGTCCCTGGGGGTCCCCTTGGTGTCCCTGGGGGTGCCCTGGCTGTCCCCTAGGTGTCCATGGGGGTGCCCTGGGTGTCCCTGGGCTGCCCTGGCTGTCCCCTAGGTGTCCCTGGGGGTGCCCTGGATGTCACTGGGGGGGCCCTGGCTGTCCCTGGGGGTGCCCTGGCTGTCCCCTAGGTGTCCCTGGGGGTGCCCTCGCTGTCCCTGGGGTGCCCTGGCTGTCCCCTAGGTGTCCCTGGTGGTCCCCTTGGTGTCCCTGGGGGTGCCCAGGGTGTCCCTTAGGTGTCCCTAGGGTGCCCTGGCTGTGCCCTAGGTGTCCCTGGGGTGCCCTGGCTGTCCCGTCAGTGTCCCTGGGGGTGCCCTGGCTGTCCCTAGGGTGCCCTGGCTGTGCCCTTGGTGTCCCTGGGGGTGCCCTGGCTGTCTCCTAGGTGTCCCTGGGGGTGCCCAGGGTGTCCCTGGGGTGTCCTGGCTGTCCCCTACGTGTCCCTGGGGGTGCCCAGGGTGTCCCTGGGGGTGCCCTTGCTGTCCCGTAGGTGTCCCTGGGGGTGCCCTGGGTGTCCCCTTGGTGTCCCTGGGGTGCCCTGGCTGTCCCCTAGGTGTCCCTGGGGGTGACCAGGCTGTCCTTGGGGTGCTCTGGCTGTCCCCTAGGTGTCCCTGGGGGTGCCCAGGGTGTCCCTGGGGGTTCCCTTGCTGTCCCGTAGGTGTCCCTGGGGGTGCCCTGGGTGTCCCTGGGGTACCCTGGCTGTCCCCTAGGTGTCCCTGGGGGTGCCCTGGCTTTCCCTTTGGCGTCCCTGGGGTGCCCTGGCTGTCCCCTAGGTGTCCCTGGGGGTGCCCTGGGCTGTCCTTGGGTTGGCCTGGCTGTGCCCTTGGTGTCCCTGAGGGTGCCCTGGCTGTCCCTAGGGTGCCCTGGCTGGGCCCTAGGTGTCCCTGTAGTGCCCTGGCTGTCCTCTAGGTGTCCCTGGGGTGCCCTGGGTGTCCCTGGCGTGCCCTGGCTGTCTCCTAGGTGTCCCTGTGGGTGCCCTCCCTGTCCCCCGGGATGCCCTGGCTGTCTCCTAGGTGTCCCTGGGGGTGCACTGGGTGTCCCTGTGGTCCCCCTGGCTGTTCCCTAGGTGTCCCTGTAGGTGCCCTGGCTGTCCCCTAGGTGTCCCTGGGGGTCCCCTTGGTGTCCCTGGGGGTGCCCTGGCTGTCCCCTAGGTGTCCATGGGGGTGCCCTGGGTGTCCCTCGGCTGCCCTGGCTGTCCCCTAGGTGTCCCTGGGGGTGCCCTGGATGTCACTGGGGGGGCCCTGGCTGTCCCTGGGGGTGCCCTGGCTGTCCCCTAGGTGTCCCTGGGGGTGCCCTCGCTGTCCCTGGGGTGCCCTGGCTGTCCCCTAGGTGTCCCTGGTGGTCCCCTTGGTGTCCCTGGGGGTGCCCAGGGTGTCCCCTTAGGTGTCCCTAGGGTGCCCTGGCTGTGCCCTAGGTGTCCCTGGGGTGCCCTGGCTGTCCCGTCAGTGTCCCTGGGGGTGCCCTGGCTGTCCCTAGGGTGCCCTGGCTGTGCCCTTGGTGTCCCTGGGGGTGCCCTGGCTGTCTCCTAGGTTTCCCTGGGGGTGCCCAGGGTGTCCCTGGGGTGTCCTGGCTGTTCCCTACGTGTCCCTGGGGGTGCCCAGGGTGTCCCTGGGGGTGCCCTTGCTGTCCCGTAGGTGTCCCTGGGGGGTGCCCTGGGTGTCCCCTTGGTGTCCCTGGGGTGCCCTGGCTGTCCCCTAGGTGTCCCTGGGGGTGACCAGGCTGTCCTTGGGGTGCTCTGGCTGTCCCCTAGGTGTCCCTGGGGGTGCCCTGCCTGTCCCCTAGGTGTCCCTGGGGGTGCCCTGGCTGTCCCCTAGGTGTCCCTGGGTGTCCCTGTGCGTGCACAGGGTGTCCCTGGGGTTCCCTGGCTGTCCCCTAGGTGTCCCTGGGGGGGCCCTGGCTGTCTCCTAGGTGTCCCTGGGGGTGCCCTGGGTGTCCCTGGGGGGGCCCTGGCTTTCCCCTAGGTTTCCCTGGGGGTGCCCTGGGTGTCCTTGGGGGGGCCCTGGCTGTCCCCTAGGTGTCCCTGGGGGGGCCCTGGCTGTCCCCTAGGTGTCCCTGGGGGTGCATTAGGTGTCCCTGGGGGTGCCCAGGGTGTCCCTGGGGTTCCCTGGCTGTCCCCTAGGTGTCCCTGGTGGGGCCCTGGTGTCCCTGGGGTGCCCTGACTGTCCCTAGGTGTCCCTGGGGGGTGCCCTGGGTGTCCCCTGGGGTGCCCTGGGGGTACCCTGGCTGTCCCTGGAGGTGCCCTGCCTGTCCCTTAGGTGTCCCTGGGGGTGCCCTGGCTGTCCCTAGGGTGCCCTGGCTGTGCCCTCGGTGTCTCTGGGGGTGCCCTGGGTGTCCCTAGGGTACCATGGCTGTCCCTAGGGTGCCCTGGCTGTCCCCTCGGTGTCCCTGGGGATGCCCTGGGTGTCCCTGGGGTGCCCTGGCTGTCCCGTCAGTGTCGCTGGGGGTGCCCTGCCTGTCCCCTAGGTGTCCCTGTGGGTGCCCTGCCTGTCCCTATGGTGCCCTGCCTGTCCCCTACGTGTCCCTGGGGCTGCCCTGGCTGTCCCTAGGGTGCCCTGGCTGGGCCCTCAGTGTCTCTGGGAGTGCCTAAGGTGTCCCTTGGCGTGCCCATGGTGTTCCTGGGGTTCCCTGGCTGTCCCCTAGGTGTCCCTGGGGGGGCCCTGGGTGTCCCCTAGGTGTCCCTGGAGGTGCCCTGGCTGTCTTTAGGGTGCCCTGGCTGTCCCCTAGGTGTCCCTGGGGGTGCCCTAGGTGTCCCTGGGGGTGCCCTGGCTGTCCCTGGAGTGCCCTGGCTGTCCCCTAGGTGTCCCTGGGGGGGCCCTGGCTGTCCCCTAGGTGTCCCTGGGGGTGTCCTGCCTTCCCCTAGGTGTCCCTCGGGTGCCCTGGCTTTCCCCTAGGTGTCCTGGGGGTGCCCTGCGTGTCCCTGGGGTGCCCTGGCTGTCCCCTAGGTGTCTCTGGGGGTGCCCTGGCTGTCCCGTCAGTGTCCCTGGGGGTGCCCTGCCTGTCCCCTAGGTGTCGTTGGGGGTGCCCTGGGTGTCCCTGGGGGTGCCCTGCCTGTCCCCTAGGTGTCCCTGGGGGTGCCCTGGCTGTCTCCTAGGTGTCCCTGGGGGTGCCCAGGGTGTCCCTGGGGTGTCCTGGCTGTCCCCTACGTGTCCCTGGGGGTGCCCAGGGTGTCCCTGGGGGTGCCCTTGCTGTCCCGTAGGTGTCCCTGGGGGTGCCCTGGGTGTCCCCTTGGTGTCCCTGGTGTGCCCTGGCTGTCCCCTAGGTGTCCCTGGGGGTGACCAGGCTGTCCTTGGGGTGCTCTGGCTGTCCCCTAGGTGTCCCTGGGGGTGCCCTGCCTGTCCCCTAGGTGTCCCTGGGGGTGCCCTGGCTGTCCCCTAGGTGTCCCTGGGTGTGCCCTGGGTGTCCCTGGGCGTGCACAGGGTGTCCCTGGGGTTCCCTGGCTGTCCCCTAGGTGTCCCTGGGGGGGCCCTGGCTGTCCCCTAGGTGTCCCTGGGGGTGCCCTGGGTGTCCCTGGGGGGGCCCTGGCTGTCCCCTAGGTTTTCCCTGGGGGTGCCCTGGGTGTCCTTGGGGGGGCCCTGGCTGTCCCCTAGGTTTCCCTGGGGGTGCCCTGGGTGTCCCTGGGGGGGCCCTGGCTGTCCCCTTGGTTTCCCTGGGGGTGCCCTGGATGTCCCTGGGGGGGCCCTGGCTGTCCCCTAGGTGTCCCTGGGGGTGCATTTGGTGTCCCTGGGGGTGCCCAGGGTGTCCCTGGGGTTCCCTGGCTGTCCCCTAGGTGTCCCTGGGGGGGCCCTGGTGTCCCTGGGGTGCCCTGACTGTCCCTAGGTGTCCCTGGGGGTGCCCTGGGTGTCCCTGGGGTGCCCTGGGGGTACCCTGGCTGTCCCTGGAGGTGCCCTGCCTGTCCCTTAGGTGTCCCTGGGGGTGCCCTGGCTGTCCCTAGGGTGCCCTGGCTGTGCCCTCGGTGTCTCTGGGGGTGCCCTGGGTGTCCCTAGGGTACCATGGCTGTCCCTAGGGTGCCCGGGCTGTCCCCTCGGTGTCCCTGGGGATGCCCTGGGTGTCCCTGGGGTGCCCTGGCTGTCCTGTCAGTGTCCCTGGGGGTGCCCTGCCTGTCCCCTAGGTGTCCCTGTGGGTGCCCTGCCTGTCCCTGGGGGTGCCCTGGCTGTCCCTAGGGTGCCCTGGCTGGGCCCTCAGTGTCTCTGGGAGTGCCCAAGGTGTCCCTTGGCGTGCCCATGGTGTTCCTGGGGTTCCCTGGCTGTCCCCTAGGTGTCCCTGGGGGGGCCCTGGGTGTCCCCTAAGTGTCCCTGGAGGTGCCCTGGCTGTCTTTATGGTGCCCTGGCTGTCCCCTAGGTGTCCCTGGGGGTGCCCTAGGTGTCCCTGGGGGTGCCCTGGCTCTCCCTGGAGTGCCCTGGCTGTCCCCTAGGTGTCCCTGGGGGGGGCCCTGGCAGTCCCCTAGGTGTCCCTGGGGGTGTCCTGCCTTCCCCTAGGTGTCCCTCGGGTGCCCTGGCTTTCCCCTAGGTGTCCCTGGGGGTGCCCTGCGTGTCCCTGGGGTGCCCTGGCTGTCCCCTAGGTGTCCCTGGGGGTGCCCTGGCTGTCCCGTCAGTGTCCCTGGGGGTGCCCTGCCTGTCCCCTAGGTGTCGTTGGGGGTGCCCTGGGTGTCCCTGGGGGTGCCCTGCCTGTCCCCTAGGTGTCCCTGGGGGTACCCTGGGTGTCCCTGGGGTGCCCTGGCTGTCCCCTTCGTGTCCCTGGGGGTGCCCTGGGTGTCCCTGAGGTGCCCTGGCTGTTTTCAAGGTGTCCCTGTGGGTGCCCAGAGTGTCCCTGGGGTGCCCTGGCTGTCCCCTAGGGGTCTCTGGGGGTGCCCTGTCTGTCCCGTCAGTGTCCCTGGGGGTGCCCTGCCTGTCCCCTAGGTGTCCCTGGGGGTGCCCGGCCTGTCCCCTAGGTGTCCCTGGGGGTGCCCTGGGTGTCCCTGGAGTGCCCTGGCTGTCCCCTAAATGTCCCTGGGGTGCCCTGGCTGTCCCCTACGTGTCCCTTGGGGTGTCCTGCCTTCCCCTAGGTGTCCTGGGGGTGCCCTGGCTTTCCCTTGGGTGTCCCTGGGAGTGCCCTGCCTGTCCCCTAGGTGTCCCTGGGGGTGCCCTGACTGTCTTTAGGGTGCCCTGGCTGTCCCCTAGGTGTCCCTGGGGGTGCCCTGGGTTTCCCTGGAGTGCCCTGGCTGTCCCCTAGTTGTCCCTGGGGGGGCCCTGGCTGTCCCCTAGGTGTCCCTGGGGGTGCCCTGCCTGTCCCCTAGGTGTCCCTGGGGATGCCCTGGCTGTCCTCTAGGTGTCCCTGGGGGTGCCCTGGGTGTCCCTGGGGGGGCCCTGGCTGTCCCCTAGGTTTCCCTGGGGGTGCCCTGGGTGTCCTTGGGGGGGCCCTGGCTGTCCCCTAAGTTTCCCTGGGGGTGCCCTGGGTGTCCCTGGGGGGGCCCTGGCTGTCCCCTAGGTTTCCCTGGGGGTGCCCTGGGTGTCCCTGGGGGGGCCCTGGCTGTCCCCTAGGTGTCCCTGGGGGTGCATTAGGTGTCCCTGGGGGTGCCCTGGGTGTCCCTGGGGACGCCCTGGCTGTCCCCTAGGTGTCCCTGGGGGTGCGCTGGGTGTCCCTAGGGTGCCCTGGCTGTGCCCTTGGTGTCCCTGGGTGTGCTCTGGCTGTCTCTGGAGTGCGCTGGCTGTCCCCTAGGTGTCCCTGGGGGTGCCCTGGCTGTCTCTGGAGTGCCCTGGCTGTCCCCTAGGTGTCCCTGGGGGTGCCCTGGCTGTCCCCTAGGTGTCACTGGGGGTGCCCTGGCTGTCCTCTAGGTGTCCCTGGTGGTGCCCTGGGTGTCCCTGGGGATGCCGTCGCTGTTCCCTAGGTGTCCCTGGGGGTGCCCTGGGTGTCCCTGGGGGTGCCCTGGCTGTCCCCTAGGTGTCACGGAGGGTGCCCTGGCTGTCCTCTAGGTGTCCCTGGGGGTGCCCTGCGTGTCCCTGGGGTGCCCTGGCTGTCCCCTAGGGGTCTCTGGGGGTGCCCTGGCTGTCCCCTTCTTGTCCCTGGGGGTGCCCTGGGTGTCCCTGGGGGTGCCCTGGCGGTCCCTAGGGTGCCCTGGCTGTTTCCTAGGTGTCCCTAGGGGTGCCCTGGATGTCCCTGAGGTGCCCTGGCTGTCTTCAAGGTGTCCCTGTGGGTGCCCAGAGTGTCCCTGGGAGTGCCCTGGCTGTCCCCTAGGGGTCTCTGGGGGTGCCCTGGCTGTCCCGTCAGTGTCCCTGGGGGTGCCCTGCCTGTCCCCTAGGTGTCCCTGGGGGTGCTCGGCCTGTCCCCTAGGTGACCCTGGGGGTGCCCCTGGGTGTCCCTGGAGTGCCCTGGCTGTCCCCTAAATGTCCCTGTGGGTGCCCTGGCTTTCCCCCTCGGTGTCCCTGGGGGTGCCCTGCCTGTCCCCTAGGTGTCCCTGGCGTTTCCCTGGCTGTCCCTAGGGTGCCCTGGCTGTGCCCTTGGTGTCCCTGGGGGTGCTCTGGCTGTCCCTAGGGTGCCCTGGCTGTCCCCTCGGTGTCCCTGGGGGTGCCCTGGCTGTCTCTGGAGTGCCCTGGCTGTCCCCTAGGTGTCCCTGGGGGTGCCCTGGCTGTCCCCTAGGTGTCCCTGAGGTTGCGCTGGCTGTCTTCTAGGTGTCCCTGGGGGTGCCCTGGCTGTCCCCTAGGTGTCCCTGGGGGAGCCCTGGGTGGTCCCTGGGGGGGCCCTGGCTGTCCCCTAGTGTCCCTGTGGGTGCCCAGAGTGTCCCTGGGAGTGCCCTGGCTGTCCCCTAGGGGTCTCTGAGGGTGCCTTGGCTTTCCCGTCAGTGTCCCTGGGATTGCCCTGCCTGTCCCCTAGGTGTCCCTGGGGGTCCCCTTGGTGTCCCTGGGGGTGCCCTCGCTGTCCCCTAGGCGTCACTGGGGGTGCCCTGGCTGTCCTCTAGGTGTCCCTGGGGGTGCCCTGGTGTCCCTCGGGGTGCCCTGGGTGTCCCCTAGGTGTCTCTGGGGGTGCCCTCGCTGTCCCCTCGGCGTCACTGGGGGTGCCCTGGCTGTCCTCTAGGTGTCCCTGGGGGTGCCCTGCGTGTCCCTGGGGTGCCCTGGCTGTCCCCTATGTGTCCCTGGGGGTCCCCTTGGTGTCACTGGGGGTGCCCAGGGTGTTCCTTCGGTGTCCCTGGGGGTGCCCTGGCTGTCCCTGGGGTGCTCTGGATGTCCCCTTGGTGTCCCTGGATGTGCCCTGGCTGTCCCTGGCGTGCCCTGGCTGTGCCCTAGGGGTCCCTGGGGGTGCCCTGGCTGTCACCTAGGTGTCCCTTGGGGTGCCCTGGGTGTCCCTGGGGGTGCCCTGCCTGTCCCCTAGGTGTCCCTGGGGTGACCTGGCTATCTTTGGAGTGCCCTGGCTGTCCCCCTAGGTGTCCCTGGGTGTGCCCTTCCTGTCCCCTAGGTGTCGTTCGGGGTGCCCTGGGTGTCCCTGGGGGTGCCCTGCCTGTCCCCTTGGTGTCCCTAGGGGTGCCCTGGGTGTCCCTGGGGTGCCGTGGCTGTCCCCTAGGGGTCTCTGGGGGTGCCCTGGCTGTCCCGTCAGTGTCCCTGGGGGTGCCCTGCCTGTCCCCTAGGTGTCCCTGGGGGTTCCCTGCCTGTCCCCTAGGTGTCCCTGGGGGTGCCCTGGGTGTCCCTGGAGTGCCTTGGCTGTCCCCTAAATGTCCCTGGGGGTGCCCTGGCTGTCCCCTAGGTGTCACTGAGGGTGTCCTGCCTTCCCCTAGGCGTCCCTGGGGGTGCCCTGGCTTTCCCCTCGGTGTCCCTGGGGGTGCCCTGCCTGTCCCCTAGATGTCCCTGGGGGTGCCCTGGGTGTCCCTGGGGGGGCGGGTGGCTATTATCTAGGTGTCCCTGGGGGGGCCCTGGCTGTCCCTGGTGTGCCCTGGCTGTCCCCTTGGTGTCCCTGGGGGGGCCCTGGCTGTCCCCTAGGTGTCCCTGGGGGTGCCCTTCCTGTCCTCTAGGTGTCCCTGGGGGTTCCCTAGCTGTCCCTCGGGTTCCCCGGCTGTCCCCTAGGTGTCCCTGGGGGTGGCTAGGGTGTTTCTGGGGTTCCCTGGCTGTCCCCTAGGTTTCCCTGGGGGTTGCCCTGAGTGTCCCTGGGCTGCCCTAGCTGTCCCCTAGGTTTCCCTGGGGGTGCCCTCGCTGTCCCTGGGGTGCCCTGGCTATCCCTAGGTGTCCCTGGGCGTCCCCTTGGTGTCCCTGGGGGTGCCCAGGGTGTCCCTTAGGTGTCCCTCTGGGTGCCCTTGCTGTCCCCTTGGTGTCCCTGGGGGTGCCCTGGGTGTCCCCTGGGGATACCCTGGCTGTCCCCTAGGTGTCCCTGGGGGTTCCCTGCGTGTCCCCTAGGTGTCCTTGGGGGTGCCCTGGCTGTCCCCTAGGTGTCCCTGGGGGTGCCCTGCCTCTCCCCTAGGTGTCCCTGGGGGTGCCCTGGCTGTCCCCTAGGTGTCCCTGGGGGTGCCCTGGGTGTCCCTGGGGGTGCCCTGGCTGTCCCCTAGGTGTCCCTGGGGGTGCCCTGGGTGTCCCTGGGGGTGCCCTCGCTGTCCCTGGGGTGCCCTGGCTGTCCCCTAGGTGGCCCTGGTGGTGCCCTGGGTGTCCCTGGGGGTGCCCTGGAGGTCCCCTAGGTGTCCTTGGGGGTGCCCTGGCTGTCCCTGGGGTGCCCTGGCTGTCCCCAGGGTGTCCCTGGGGGTGCCCTGGGTGTCCCTGGGCGTGCACAGTGTGTCCCTGGGGTTCCCTGGCTGTCCCCTAGGTGTCCCGGGATGGGCCCTGGCTGTCCCCTAGGTGTCCCTGGGGGTGCACAGGGTGTCCCTGGGGTTCCCTGGCTGTCCCCTAGGTGTCTCTGGGGGGGCCCTGGTGTCCCTGGGTTGCCCTGGCTGTCCCCTAGGTGTCCTTGCCTGGCTCGTATCCTCGACTCCGCCTCCGGCGCCATGGTGACTCCCCTCCCAGTCTGGACCATTGTGGCCTCACCCCCTCCCCTGGGGCCATCCGACCCATCCCAGTATAGACCAGTAAGGCATCGAGTGGCCACCATGGACCCCCACACGCCTGCCCGTTCATCCCAGTTCATCCCAGTCCACTCTTTGTCCATCCCAGGTTTCTCTGGTCACCCTCCCAGTGCTCTCAGTCCATCCCAGTCCCGCAGGTGTTGGTGCTTGGGGCTTGATGAGCTGGTGCCTGTCCGCAACTGTGGAGCGGCTCAAACGGGACCTCAGGGTGAGGGGGGGCGCGGATTTGGGGGGATCCTGGGGGTCCTGAGTTGTCGTGGAGGGGGTTTTTGGGTTGTGGGGGGGTCTGGGGGGCGTCCTGGGGGCTGCTTTGGGTGCTTTGGGGGGTATTCGGGAGGTTTGGGCGGCCCATTTGAGGCATCAAAGAAGCTGAGGAGGGTTTTGATAGCTCCTGGAGGTGGAGGCGGCCGTGGGGGTGAGCTGGCTGTCCCAGGGGGTTCCTGGCTGTCCCTCGATGTCCCTGGGGTGCCCTGGCTGTCACTTAGGTGTCCCTCGGGGTGCCCTGGCTGTCCCTAGGGTGCCCTGGCTGTCCCCTAGGTGTCCCTGGGGTGCCCTGACTGTCCCTAGGTGTCCCTGGGGGTACCCTGGCTGTCCCTGGAGGTGCCCTGCCTGTCCCCTAGGTGTCCCTGGGGGTGTCCTGCCTTGCCCAAGGTGTCCCTGGGGGTGCCCTGGCTGTCCTCTCCGTGTCCCTGGGGGTGCCCTGGGTGTCCCTGGGTAGACCTGGCTGTCCCCTAGGTGTCCCTGGGGGTGCCCTGGCTGTCCCCTAGGTGTCCCTGGGGGGGCCCTGGGTGTCCCTGGGGTGCCCGGGAGGTCCCCTACGTGTCCCTGGGGTACCCTGGGTGTCCCTGGGCTGCCCTGGGGTGCCCTGCCTGTCCCCTAGGTGTCCCTGGGCTGCCCTGGCTGTCCCTGGGGGTGCCCTGCCTGTCCTCTCGGTGTCCCCTGGGGGTGCCCTGGCTGTGCCCTCGGTGTCCCTGGGGGTGTCCTGGCTGTCCCTGGAGTGCCCTGGCTGTCCCCTAGTTGTCCCTGGGGGGGCCCTGGCTGTCCCCTAGGTGTCCCTGGGGGTGCCCTGCCTGTCCCCTAGGTGTCCCTGGGGATGCCCTGGCTGTCCTCTAGGTGTCCCTGGGGGTGCGCTGGGTGTCCCTAGGGTGCCCTGGCTGTGCCCTTGGTGTCCCTGCGGGTGCTCTGGCTGTCCCTCGGGTGCCCTGGCTGTCCCCTAGGTGTCCCTGGGGGTGCCCTGGTGTCCCTCGGGGTGCCCTGGGTGTCCCCTAGGTGTCCCTGGGGGTGCCCTCGCTGTCCCCTAGGCGTCACTGGGGGTGCCCTGGCTGTCCTCTAGGTGTCCCTGGGGGTGCCCTGCGTGTCCCTGGGGTGCCCTGGCTGTCCCCTAGGTGTCCCTGGGGGTGCCCTGGCTGTCCCCTTCGTGTCCCTGGGGGTGCCCTGGGTTGTCCCTGGGGGTGCGCTGGGTGTCCCTAGGGTGCCCTGGCTGTCCCCTAGGTGTCCCTGGGGGTGCCCTGGATGTCCCTGAGGTGCCCTGGCTGTCTTCAAGGTGTCCCTGTGGGTGCCCAGAGTGTCCCTGGGAGTGCCCTGGCTGTCCCCTAGGGGTCTCTGGGGGTGCCCTGGCTGTCCCGTCAGTGTCCCTGGGGGTGCCCTGCCTGTCCCCTAGGTGTCCCTGGGGGTGCTCGGCCTGTCCCCTAGGTGTCCCTGGGGGTGCCCTGGGTGTCCCTGGAGTGCCCTGGCTGTCCCCTAAATGTCCCTGGGGGTGCCCTGGCTGTCCCCTAGGTGTCCCTGGGGGTGCCCTGCCTGTCCCCTAAGTGTCCCTGGGGGTGCCCTGGCTGTCTTTTGGGTGCCCTGGCTGTCCCCTACGTGTCCCTGGGGGTGCCCTTGGTGTCCCTGGAGTGCCCTGGCTGTCCCCTAGTTGTCCCTGGGGGGGCCCTGGCTGTCCCCTAGGTGTCTCTGGGGGTGCCCTGCCTGTCCCCTAGGTGTCCCTGGGGGTGCCCTGGCTGTCCTCTAGGTGTCCCTGGGGGTGCCCTGGGCGTCCCTGGGGATGCCCTGGCTGTCCCCTAGGTGTCCCTGGCGTTGCCCTGGCTGTCCCTAGGGTGCCCTGGCTGTGCCCTTGGTGTCCCTGGGGGTGCTCTGGCTGTCCTTCGGGTGCCCTGGCTGTCCCCTAGGTGTCCCTGGGGGTGCCCTGGCTGTCTCTGGAGTGCCCTGGCTGTCCCCTAGGTGTCCCTGGGCGTGCCCTGGCTGTCCCCTAGGTGTCCCTGGCGGTGCCCTGGCTGTCCCTAGGGTGCCCTGGCTGTGCCTTCGGTGTCTCTGGGGGTGACCTCGGTGTCCCTGGGGGGTGGCCTGGCTGTCCCCTAGGTGTCCCTGGGGGAGCCCTGGGTGTGCCTGGGGTGCCCTGGCTGTCTCCTAGGTGTCCCTGGGGGAGCCCTGGGTGTGCCTGGGGTGCCCTGGCTGTCCCCTTGGTGTCCCTGGGGGGGCCCTGGCTGTCCCTGGGGTGCCCTGGCTGTCCCCTAGGTGGCCCTGGGGGTGCCCTGGGTGTCCCTGGGGGTGCCCTGGAGGTCCCCTAGGTGTCCCTGTGGGTGCCCAGAGTGTCCCTGGGAGTGCCCTGGCTGTCCCCTAGGGGTCTCATGGCGTGCCCTGGCTGTCCCGTCAGTGTCCCTGGGAATGCCCTGCCTGTCCCCTAGGTGTCCCTGGGGGTCCCCTTGGTGTCACTGGGGGTGCCCAGGGTGTTCCTTCGGTGTTCCTGGGTGTGCCCTGGCTGTCCCTGGGGTGCTCTGGATGTCCCCTTAGTGTCCCTGGAGGTGCCCTGGCTGTCCCTGGCGTGCCCTGGCTGTGCCCTAGGGGTCCCTCTGGGTGCCCTGGCTGTCACCTAGGTGTCCCTTGGGGTGCCCTGGGTGTCCCTGCGGGTGCCCTGCCTGTCCCCTAGGTCTCCCTGGGGGTGACCTGGCTATCTTTAGAGTGCCCTGGCTGTCCCCTAGGTGTCCCTGGGTGTGCCCTTCCTGTCCCCTAGGTGTCCCTGGGGGTGCCCTGGGTGTCCCTGGGGGTGCCCTGCCTGTCCCCTTGGTGTCCCTGGGGGTGCCCTGGGTGTCCCTGGGGTGCCCTGGCTGTCCCCTAGGGGTCTCTGGGGGTGCCCTGGCTGTCCCGTCAGTGTCCCTGGGGGTGCCCTGCCTGTCCCCTAGGTGTCCCTGGGGGTTCCCTGGCTGTCCCCTAGGTGTCCCTGGGGGTGCCCTGGGTGTCCCTGGAGTGCCCCTGGCTGTCCCCTAAATGTCCCTGGGGGTGCCCTGGCTGTCCCCTAGGTGTCACTGAGGGTGTCCTGCCTTCCCCTAGGCGTCCCTGGGGGTGCCCTGGCTTTCCCCTCGGTGTCCCTGGGGGTGCCCTGCCTGTCCCCTAGATGTCCCTGGGGGTGCCCTGGGTGTCCCTGGGGGGGCGCTGGCTATCCCCTAGGTGTCCCTGGGGGGTGCCCTGGCTTTCCCCTCGGTGTCCCTGGGGGTGCCCTGCCTGTCCCCTAGATGTCCCTGGGGGTGCGCTGGGTGTCCCTAGGGTGCCCTGGCTGTGCCCTTGGTGTCCCTGCGGGTGCTCTGGCTGTCCCTCGGGTGCCCTGGCTGTCCCCTAGGTGTCCCTGGGGGTGCCCTGGTGTCCCTCGGGGTGCCCTGGGTGTCCCCTAGGTGTCCCTGGGGGGTGCCCTCGCTGTCCCCTAGGCGTCACTGGGGGTGCCCTGGCTGTCCTCTAGGTGTCCCTGGGGGTGCCCTGCGTGTCCCTGGGGTGCCCTGGCTGTCCCATAGGTGTCCCTGAGGGTGCCCTGGCTGTCCCCTTCGTGTCCCTGGGGGTGCCCTGGGTGTCCCCTGGGGGTGCCCTGGCGGTCCCTAGGGTGCCCTGGCTGTCCCCTAGGTGTCCCTGGGGGTGCCCTGGATGTCCCTGAGGTGCCCTGGCTGTCTTCAAGGTGTCCCTGTGGGTGCCCAGAGTGTCCCTGGGAGTGCCCTGGCTGTCCCCTAGGGGTCTCTGGGGGTGCCCTGGCTGTCCCGTCAGTGTCCCTGGGGGTGCCCTGCCTGTCCCCTAGGTGTCCCTGGGGGTGCTCGGCCTGTCCCCTAGGTGTCCCTGGGGGTGCCCTGGGTGCCCCTGGAGTGCCCTGGCTGTCCCCTAAATGTCCCTGGGGGTGCCCTGGCTGTCCCCTAGGTGTCCCTGGGGGTGCCCTGCCTGTCCCCTAGGTGTCCCTGGGGGTGCCCTGGCTGTCTTTAGGGTGCCCTGGCTGTCCCCTAGTTGTCCCTGGGGGGGCCCTGGCTGTCCCCTAGGTATCTCTGGGGGTGCCCTGGGTTTCCCTCGGGTTCCCCGGCTGTCCCCTAGGTGTCCCTGGGGGTGGCTAGGGTGTTTCTGGGGTTCCCTGGCTGTCCCCTAGGTGTCCCTGGGGGGGCCCTGGGTGTCCCTGGGGGTGCACAGGGTGTCAGTGGGGTTCCCTGGCTGTCCCGTACTTGTCCCTGGGGTTCCCTGGCTGTCCCCTAGGTTTCCCTGGGGGTGCCCTGAGTGTCCCTGGGCTGCCCTAGCTGTCCCCTAGGTGTCCCTGGGGGTGCCCTCGCTGTCCCTGGGGTGCCCTGGCTATCCCCTAGGTGTCCCTGGGCGTCCCCTTGGTGTCCCTGGGCGTACCCAGGGTGTCCCTTAGGTGTCCCTGGGGGTGCCCTTGCTGTCCCCTTGGTGTCCCTGGGGGTGCCCTGGGTGTCCCTGGGGATGCCCTGGCTGTCCCCTAGGTGTCCCTGGGGGTTCCCTGCGTGTCCCCTAGGTGTCCTTGGGGGTGCCCTGGCTGTCCCTAGGGTGGCAAGGCTGTGCCCTCGGTGTCCCTGGGGGTGCCCTGGCTGTCCCTAGGGTGCCCTGGCTGTCCCCTAGGTGTCCCTGGGGGTGCCCTGGGTGTGCCTGGGGTGCCCTGGCTGTCCCCTAGGTGCCCCTGGGCGTGCCCTGGCTGTCCCCGAAGTGTCCCTGGGGTGCCCTGGGTGTCCCTGGGGTGCCCTGGCTGTCCCCCTAGTTGTCCCTGGGGGGGCCCTGGCTGTCCCCTAGGTGTCCCTGGGGGTGCCCTGCCTGTCCCCTAGGTGTCCCTGGGGATGCCCTGGCTGTCCTCTAGGTGTCCCTGGGGGTGCCCTGGCTGTCTCTGGAGTGCCCTGGCTGTCCCCTAGGTGTCCCTGGGGGTGCCCTGGCTGTCCCTGGAGTGCCCTGGCTGTCCCCTTGGTGTCCCTGGGAGTGCCCTGGCTGTCCCCTAGGTGTCCCTGGGGGTGCCCTGGCTGTCCCCTAGGTGTCCTTGGGGGTGCCCTGGGTGTCCCTGGGGGTGCCCTGGCTGTCCCCTAGGTGTCCCTGGGGGTGCCCTGGGTGTCCCTGGGGGTGCCCTCGCTGTCCCTGGGGTGCCCTGGCTGTCCCCTAGGTGGCCCTGGTGGTGCCCTGGGTGTCCCTGCGGGTGCCCTGGAGGTCCCCTAGGTGTCCTTGGGGGTGCCCTGGCTGTCCCTGGGGTGCCCCTGGCTGTCCCCAAGGTGTCCCTGGGGGTGCCCTGCCTGTCCTCTCGGTGTCCCTGGGGGTGCCCTGGCTGTGCCCTCGGTGTCCCCTGGGGGTGCCCTGTCTGTCCCTGGGGTGCCCTGGCTGTCCCCTAGGTGTCCCTGGGTGTGCCCTGGGTGTCCCTGGGCGTGCACAGGGTGTCCCTGGGGTTCCCTGGCTGTCCCCTAGGTGTCCCGGGATGGGCCCTGGCTGTCCCCTAGGTGTCCCTGGGGGTGCACAGGGTGTCCCTGGGGTTCCCTGGCTGTCCCCTAGGTGTCTCTGGGGGGGCCCTGGTGTCCCTGGGTTGCCCTGGCTGTCCCCTAGGTGTCCTTGCCTGGCTCGTATCCTCGACTCCGCCTCCGGCGCCATGGTGACTCCCCTCCCAGTCTGGACCATTGTGGCCTCACCCCCTCCCCTGGGGCCATCCGACCCATCCCAGTATAGACCAGTAAGGCATCGAGTGGCCACCATGGACCCCCACATGCCTGCCCGTTCATCCCAGTTCATCCCAGTCCACTCTTTGTCCATCCCAGGTTTCTCTGGTCACCCTCCCAGTGCTCTCAGTCCATCCCAGTCCCGCAGGTGTTGGTGCTTGGGGCTTGATGAGCTGGTGCCTGTCCGCAACGTGGAGCGGCTCAAACGGGACCTCAGGGTGAGGGGGGCGCGGATTTGGGGGGATCCTGGGGGTCCTGAGTTGTCGTGGAGGGGGTTTTTGGGTTGTGGGGGGTCTGGGGGGCGTCCTGGGGGCTGCTTTGGGTGCTTTGGGGGGTATTCGGGAGGTTTGGGCGGCCCATTTGAGGCATCAAAGAACCTGAGGAGGGTTTTGATAGCTCCTGGAGGTGGAGGCGGCCGTGGGGGTGAGCTGGCTGTCCCAGGGGGTTCCTGGCTGTCCCTCGATGTCCCTGGGGTGCCCTGGCTGTCACTTAGGTGTCCCTCGGGGTGCCCTGGCTGTCCCTAGGGTGCCCTGGCTGTCCCCTAGGTGTCCCTGGGGTGCCCTGACTGTCCCTAGGTGTCCCTGGGGGTACCCTGGCTGTCCCTGGAGGTGCCCTGCCTGTCCCCTAGGTGTCCCTGGGGGTGTCCCTGCCTTGCCCTAGGTGTCCCTCGGGGTGCTCTGGCAGTCCTCTCCGTGTCCCTGGGGGTGCCCTGGGTGTCCCTGGGGTGCCCTGGCTGACCCCAAGGTGTCCCTTGGGGTGCCCAGAGTGTCCCTAGGAGGTCCCTGGCTGTCCCCTAGGGGTCTCTGGGGGGTGCCCTGGCTGTCCCGTCAGTGTCCCTGGGGGGTGCCCTGCCTGTCCCTTAGGTGTCCCTGGGTGTGCCCTGCCTGTCCCTAGGGTGCCCTGGCTGTGCCCTCGGTGTCTCTGGGGGTGCCCTGGCTGTCCCTAGGGTGCCATGGCTGTCCCTAGGGTGCCCTGGCTGTCCTTTCGGTGTCCCTGGGGGTGCCCTGGGTGTCCCTGGGTAGACCTGGCTGTCCCCTAGGTGTCCCTGGGGGGGCCCTGGCTGTCCCCTAGGTGTCCCTGGGGGGGCCCTGGGTGTCCCTGGGGTGCCCGGGAGGTCCCCTACGTGTCCCTGGGGTACCCTGGGTGTCCCTGGGCTGCCCTGGGGTGCCCTGCCTGTCCCCTAGGTGTCCCTGGGGGTGCCCTGGCTGTGCCCTCGGTGTCCCTGGGGGTGTCCTGGCTGTCCCTGGAGTGCCCTGGCTGTCCCCTAGTTGTCCCTGGGGGGGCCCTGGCTGTCCCCTAGGGGTCTCTGGGCGTGCCCTGGCTGTCCCGTCAGTGTCCCTGGGAATGCCCTGCCTGTCCCCTAGGTGTCCCTGGGGGTCCCCTTAGTGTCCCTGGAGGTGCCCAGGGTGTTCTTTCGGTGACCCTGGGGGTGCCCTGGCTGTCCCTGGGGTGCTCTGGATGTCCCCTTGGTGTCCCTGGGGGTGCCCTGGCTGTCCCTGGCGTGCCCTGGCTGTGCCCTAGGGGTCCCTGGGGGTGCCCTGGCTGTCCCTAGGGTGCCCTGGCTGTAACCTAGGTGTCCCTGGGGGTGCCCTGGCTGTCCCTAGGGTGCCCTGGCTGTGCCTTCGGTGTCTCTGGGGGTGCCCTAGGTGTCCCTGGGGGTGACCTCGGTGTCCCTGGGGGTGCCCTGGCTGTCCCCTAGGTGTCCTTGCCTGGCTCGTATCCTCGACTCCACCTCCGGCGCCATGGTGACTCCCCTCCCAGTCTGGACCATTGTGGCCTCACCCCCTCCCCTGGGGCCATCCGACCCATCCCAGTATAGACCAGTAAGGCACCGAGTGGCCACCATGGACCCCCACACGCCTGCCAGTTCATCCCAGTTCATCCCAGTCCACTCTTCGTCCATCCCAGGTTTCTCTGGTCACCCTCCCAGTGCTCTCAGTCCATCCCAGTCCCACAGGTGTTGGTGCTTGGGGCTTGATGAGCTGGTGCCTGTCCGCAACGTGGAGCGGCTCAAACGGGACCTCAGGGTGAAGGGGGCGCGGATTTGGGGGGATCCTGGGGGTCCTGAGTTGTCGTGGAGGGGGTTTTTGGGTTGTGGGGGGTCCGGGGGGCGTCCTGGGAGCTGCTTTGGGTGCTTTGGGGGGTATTCGGGAGGTTTGGGCGGCCCATTTGAGGCATCAAAGAACCTGAGGAGGGTTTTGATAGCTCCTGGAGGTGGAGGCGGCCGTGGGGGTGAGCTGGCTGTCCCAGGGGGTTCCTGGCTGTCCCTCGATGTCCCTGAAGTGCCCTGGCTGTCACTTAGGTGTCCCTCGGGGTGCCCTGGCTGTCCCTAGGGTGCCCTGGCTGTCCCCTAGGCGTCCCAGGGGGTGCCCTGGCTGTCCCCTAGGGGTCCCTGGGGGTGCCCTGGCTGTGCCCTAGGTGTCCCTGGGGGGGCCCTGGCTGTCCCCTAGGCGTCCCTGGGGGTGCCCTGGCTGTCCCTGGGGTGCCCTGGCTGTCCCCTAGGTGTCCCTGGGGGTGCCCTGGCTGTCCCTGGGGTGCCCTGGCTGTCCCCTAGATGTCCCTGGAGGTCGCCTAGGTGTCCCTGAAAGTGCCGTCGCTGTCCCTGGGGGTACCCTGGCTGTCCCTGGAGGTGCCCTGCCTGTCCCCTAGGTGTCCCTGGGGGTGTCCTGCCTTGCCCTAGGTGTCCCTGGGGGTGCTCTGGCAGTCCTCTCCGTGTCCCTGGGGGTGCCCTGGGTGTCCCTGGGGTGCCCTGGCTGACCCCAAGGTGTCCCTTGGGGTGCCCAGAGTGTCCCTAGGAGGTCCCTGGCTGTCCCCTAGGGGTCTCTGGGGGTGCCCTGGCTGTCCCGTCAGTGTCCCTGGGGGTGCCCTGCCTGTCCCTTAGGTGTCCCTAGGTGTGCCCTGGCTGTCCCTAGGGTGCCCTGGCTGTGCCCTCGGTGTCTCTGGGGGTGCCCTGGCTGTCCCTAGGGTGCCATGGCTGTCCCTAGGGTGCCCTGGCTGTCCTTTCGGTGTCCCTGGGGGTGCCCTGGGTGTCCCTGGGTAGACCTGGCTGTCCCCTAGGTGTCCCTGGGGGGGCCCTGGCTGTCCCCTAGGTGTCCCTGGGGGGGCCCTGGGTGTCCCTGGGGTGCCCGGGAGGTCCCCTACGTGTCCCTGGGGTACCCTGGGTGTCCCTGGGCTGCCCTGGGGTGCCCTGCCTGTCCTCTCGGTGTCCCTGGGGGTGCCCTGGCTGTGCCCTCGGTGTCCCTGGGGGTGTCCTGGCTGTCCCTGGAGTGCCCTGGCTGTCCCCTAGTTGTCCCTGGGGGGGCCATGGCTGTCCCCTACGTGTCCCTGGGGGTGCCCTGCCTGTCCCCTAGGTGTCCCTGGGGATGCCCTGGCGGTCCTCTAGGTGTCCCTGGGGGTGCCCTGGGTGTCCCTGGGGATGCCCTGGCTGTCCCCTAGGTGTCCCTGGGGGTGCGCTGGGTGTCCCTAGGGTGCCCTGGCTGTGCCCTTGGTGTCCCTGCGGGTGCTCTGGCTGTCCCTCGGGTGCCCTGGCTGTCCCCTAGGTGTCCCTGGGGGTGCCCTGGTGTCCCTCGGGGTGCCCTGGGTGTCCCCTAGTTGTCCCTGGAGGTGCCCTCGCTGTCCCCTAGGCGTCACTGGGGGTGCCCTGGCTGTCCTCTAGGTGTCCCTGGGGGTGCCCTGGCTGTCCCTGGGGTGCTCTGGATGTCCCCTTGGTGTCCCTGGGGGTGCCCTGGCTGTCCCTGGCGTGCCCTGGCTGTGCCCTAGGGGTCCCTGGGGGTGCCCTGGCTGTCCCTAGGGTGCCCTGGCTGTCACCTAGGTGTCCCTGGGGGTGCCCTGGCTGTCCCTAGGGTGCCCTGGCTGTGCCTTCGGTGTCTCTGGGGGTGCCCTAGGTGTCCCTGGGGGTGACCTCGGTGTCCCTGGGGGTGCCCTGGCTGTCCCCTAGGTGTCCTTGCCTGGCTCGTATCCTCGACTCCGCCTCCGGCGCCATGGTGACTCCCCTCCCAGTCTGGACCATTGTGGCCTCACCCCCTCCCCTGGGGCCATCCGACCCATCCCAGTATAGACCAGTAAGGCACCGAGTGGCCACCATGGACCCCCACACGCCTGCCAGTTCATCCCAGTTCATCCCAGTCCACTCTTCGTCCATCCCAGGTTTCTCTGGTCACCCTCCCAGTGCTCTCAGTCCATCCCAGTCCCGCAGGTGTTGGTGCTTGGGGCTTGATGAGCTGGTGCCTGTCCGCAACGTGGAGCGGCTCAAACGGGACCTCAGGGTGAGGGGGGCGCGGATTTGGGGGGATCCTGGGGGTCCTGAGTTGTCGTGGAGGGGGTTTTTGGGTTGTGGGGGGTCCGGGGGGCGTCCTGGGAGCTGCTTTGGGTGCTTTGGGGGGTATTCGGGAGGTTTGGGCGGCCCATTTGAGGCATCAAAGAACCTGAGGAGGGTTTTGATAGCTCCTGGAGGTGGAGGCGGCCGTGGGGGTGAGCTGGCTGTCCCAGGGGGTTCCTGGCTGTCCCTCGATGTCCCTGGGGTGCCCTGGCTGTCACTTAGGTGTCCCTCGGGGTGCCCTGGCTGTCCCTAGGGTGCCCTGGCTGTCCCCTAGGCGTCCCTGGGGGTGCCCTGGCTGTCCCCTAGGGGTCCCTGGGGGTGCCCTGGCTGTGCCCTAGGTGTCCCTGGGGGGGCCCTGGCTGTCCCCTAGGCGTCCCTGGGGGTGCCCTGGCTGTCCCTGGGGTGCCCTGGCTGTCCCCTAGGTGTCCCTGGGGGTGCCCTGGCTGTCCCTGGGGTGCCCTGGCTGTCCCCTAGATGTCCCTGGAGGTCGCCTAGGTGTCCCTGGGGGTGCCCTCGCTGTCCCTGGGGTGCCCTGGCTGTCCCCTAGGTGTCCCTGGTGGTGCCCTGGTGTCCCTCGGGGTGCCCTGGCTGTCCCCTAGGTGTCCCTGGGGGTGCCGTTGGTGTGCCTGGGGTGCTCTGTCTGTCCTCTAGGTGTCCTGGGGTTGCCCTGGGTGTCCCTGGGGTGCTCTGGATGTCCCCTTGGTGTCCCTGGGGGTGCCCTGGCTGTCCCGCAGGTGTCCCTGGGGGTGCCCTGGCTGTCCCCTAGGTGTCCCTGGGGTTGCCCTGCCTGTCTTCTAGGTGTCCCTGGGGTTGCCCTGGCTGTCTTCTAGGTGTCCCTGGGGGTGCCCTGGCTGTCCCTAGGGTGCACTGGCTGTGCCTTCGGTGTCTCTGGGGGTGCCCTAGGTGTCCCTGGGGGTGACCTCGGTGTCCCTGGGGGTGCCCTGGCTGTCCCCTAGGTGTCCCTGGGGGGCCCTGGCTGTCCCTGGGGTGCCCTGGCTGTCCCCTAGGTGGCCCTTAGGGTGCCCTGGGTGTCCCTGGGGGTGCCCTGGAGGTCCCCTAGGTGTCCCTGTGGGTGCCCAGAGTGTCCCTGGGAGTGCCCTGGCTGTCCCCTAGGGGTCTCTGGGCGTGCCCTGGCTGTCCCGTCAGTGTCCCTGGGAATGCCCTGCCTGTCCCCTAGGTGTCCCTGGGGGTGCCCTGGCTGTCCCATAGGTGTCCCTGGGGGTGCCCTGGCTGTCCCCTAGGTGTCCCTGGGGGTGCCCTGCCTCTCCCCTAGGTGTCCCTGGGGGTGCCCTGGCTGTCCCCTAGGTGTCCCTGGGGGTGCCCTGGGTGTCCCTGGGGGTGCCCTGACTGTCCCCTAGGTGTCCCTGGGGGTGCCCTGGGTGTCCCTGGGGGTGCCCTCGCTGTCCCTGGGGTGCCCTGGCTGTCCCCTAGGTGGCCCTGGGGGTGCCTTGGGTGTCCCTGGGGGTGCCCTGGAGGTCCCCTCGGTGTTTTTGGGGGTGCCCTGGCTGTCCCTGGGTTGCCCTGGCTGTCCCCAAGGTGTCCCTGGGGGTGCCCTGCCTGTCCTCTCGGTGTCCCTGGGGGTGCCCTGGCTGTGCCCTCGGTGTCCCTGGGGGTGCCCTGGCTGTCCCTAGGGTGCCCTGGCTGTCCCCTAGGTGTCCCTGGGTGTGCCCTGGGTGTCCCTGGGCTTGCACAGGGTGTCCCGGGGTTCCCTGGCTGTCCCCTAGGTGTCCCGGGATGGGCCCTGGCTGTCCCCTAGGTGTCCCTGGGGGTGCCCAGTGTGTCCCTGGGGTTCCCTGGCTGTCCCCTAGGTGTCTCTGGGGGGGCCCTGGTGTCCCTGGGTTGCCCTGGCTGTCCCCTAGGTGTCTCTGGGGGTGCCCTGGCTGTCCCTAGGGTGCCATGGCTGTCCCTAGGGTGCCCTGGCTGTCCCCTCGGTGTCCCTGGGGGTGCCCTGGGTGTCCCTGGGTAGCCCTGGCTGTCCACTAGGTGTCCCTGGGGGGGCCCTGGCTGTCCCCTAGGTTTCCCTGGGGAGGCCCTGGGTGTCCCTGGGGTGCCCGGGAGGTCCCCTACGTGTCCCTGGGGTACCCTGGCTGTCCCTGGGCTGCCCTGGGGTGCCCTGCCTGTCCCCTAGGTGTCCCTGGGCTGCCCTGGCTGTCCCTGGGTTGCCCTGGCTGTCCCCAAGGTGTCCCTGGGGTGCCATGGCTGTCCCCTCAGTGTCCCTGGGGGTGCCCTGGCTCTCCCCTAGGGGTCCCTGAGGGTGCCCTGGGTGTCCCTGGCGTGCCCTGGCTGTCCTCTAGGTGTCCCTGGGGGGGCCCTGGCTGTCCCCTAGGCGTCCCTGGGGGTGCCCTGGCTGTCCCCTAGGGGTCCCTGGGGGTGCCCTGGCTGTGCCCTAGGTGTCCCTGGGGGGGACCTGGCTGTCCCCTAGGCGTCCCTGGGGGTGCCCTGGCTGTCCCTGGGGTGCCCTGGCTGTCCCCTAGGTGTCCCTGGGGTGCCCTGGCTGTCCCTGGGGTGCCCTGGCTGTCCCCTAGATGTCCCTGGAGGTCGCCTAGGTGTCCCTGGGGGTGCCCTGGCTGTCCCTGGGGTGCCCTGGCTGTCCCCTAGGTGTCCCTGGGGTGCCCTCGCTGTCCCTGGGGTGCCGTGGCTGTCCCCTAGGTGTCCCTGGTGGTGCCCTGGTGTCCCTCAGGGTGCTCTGGCTGTCCCCTAGGTGTCCCTGGGGGTGCCGTTGGTGTGCCTGTGGTGCTCTGTCTGTCCTCTAGGTGTCCCTGGGGTTGCCCTGGGTGTCCCTGAGGTGCTCTGGATGTCCCCTTGGTGTCCCTGGGGGTGCCCTGGCTGTCCCGTAGGTGTCCCTGGGGGTGCCCTGGCTGTCCCCTAGGTGTCCCTGGGGTTGCCCTGCCTGTCTTCTAGGTGTCCCTGGGGTTGCCCTGGCTGTCTTCTAGGTGTCCCTGGGGGTGCCCTGGGTGTCCCTGGGTAGCCCTGGCTGTCCCCTAGGTGTCCCTGGGGGGGCCCTGGCTGTCCCCTAGGTGTCCCTGGGGGGGCCCTGGGTGTCCCTGGGGTGCCCGGGAGGTCCCCTACGTGTCCCTGGGGTACCCTGGGTGTCCCTGGGCTGCCCTGGGCTGCCCTGGCTGTCCTTGGGGTGCCCTGGCTGTCCTTGGTGTCCCAGAGGGTGCCCTGGCTGTCCCGTAGGTGTCCCTGGGCTGCCCTGGCTGTCCCTAGGGTGCCCTGGCTGTGCCCTAGGTGTCCCTGGGGTGCCATGGCTGTCCCCTCGGTGTCCCTGGGGGTGCCCTGGCTCTCCCCTAGGGGTCCCTGAGGGTGCCCTGGGTGTCCCTGGCGTCCCCTGGCTGTCTCCTTGGTGTCCTTGGGGGTGCCCTGGCTGTCCCCTAGGCGTCCCTGGGGGGCCCTGGCTGTCCCCTAGGCGTCCCTGGGGGTGCCCTGGCTGTCCATTGGGTGCCCTGGCTGTCCCCTAGGTGTCCCTGGGGGTGCCCTGGCTGTCCCTGGGGTGCCCTGGCTGTCCCCTAGATGTCTCTGCAGGTCGCCTAGGTGTCCCTGGGGGTGCCCTCGCTGTCCCTGGGGTGCCCTGGCTGTCCCCTAGGTGTCCCTGGTGGTGCCCTGGCTGTCCCTGGGGTGCCCTGGCTGTCCCCTAGGTGTGCCCTGGGTGTGCCCTGGGTGTCCCTGGGCGTGCACAGGGTGTCCCTGGGGTTCCCTGGCTGTCCCCTAGGTGTCCCGGGATGGGCCCTGTCTGTCCCCTAGGTATCCCTGGGGGTGCACAGGGTGTCCCTGGGGTTCCCTGGCTGTCCCCTAGGTGTCTCTGGGGGGGCCCTGGTGTCCCTGGGTTGCCCTGGCTGTCCCCTTGGTGTCCTTGCCTCGCTCGTATCCTCGACTCCGCCTCCGGCGCCATGGTGACTCCCCTCCCAGTCTGGACCATTGTGGCCTCACCCCCTCCCCTGGGGCCATCCGACCCATCCCAGTATAGACCAGTAAGGCACCGAGTGGCCACCATGGACCCCCACACGCCTGCCAGTTCATCCCAGTTCATCCCAGTCCACTCTTCGTCCATCCCAGGTTTCTCTGGTCACCCTCCCAGTGCTCTCAGTCCATCCCAGTCCCGCAGGTGTTGGTGCTTGGGGCTTGATGAGCTGGTGCCTGTCCGCAACGTGGAGCGGCTCAAACGGGACCTCAGGGTGAGGGGGGCGCGGATTTGGGGGGATCCTGGGGGTCCTGAGTTGTCGTGGAGGGGGTTTTTGGGTTGTGGGGGGTCTGGGGGGCGTCCTGGGGGCTGCTTTGGGTGCTTTGGGGGGTATTCGGGAGGTTTGGGCGGCCCATTTGAGGCATCAAAGAACCTGAGGAGGGTTTTGATAGCTCCTGGAGGTGGAGGCGGCCGTGGGGGTGAGCTGGCTGTCCCAGGGGGTTCCTGGCTGTCCCTCGATGTCCCTGGGGTGCCCTGGCTGTTCCCTAGGTGTCCCTGGGGGTGCCCTGGGTGTCCCTGGGGTGCCCTGGCTGTCCCCTAGGTGTCCCTGGGGGGGCCCTGGCTGTCCCCTAGGTGTCCCTGGGGGTGCCCTGGGTGTCCCTGGGTGTGCTCTGGAGGTCCCCTAGGTGTCCCTGGGGCTGCCCTGGCTGTCCCTGGGGTGCCCTGGCTGTCCCCAAGTTGTCCCTGGCGGTGCCCTGCCTGTCCTCTCGGTGTCCCTGGGGGTGCCCTGGCTGTCCCTGGGAGTGCAGAGGGTGTCCCTGGGGTTGCCTGGCTGTCCCCTAGGTGTCCCTGGGGGGTCCCCTGGCTGTCCCCTAGGTGTCCCTGGGGGTTCCCTGGCTGTCCCTAGGGTGCCCTGGGGGTGCCCTGGCTGTCCCTGGAGTGCCCTGGCTGTCCCCTCGGTGTCCCTGGGGGTGCCCTGACTGTCCTTGGGGTGCCCAGGGAGTGCCCTGGCTGTCCCCAAGGTGTCCCTGGGGTTGCCTTCCCTGTCACCTAGGTGTCCCTGGGGTGCCCTGGCTGTCCCCTCGGTTTCCCTGGGGGTGCCCAGGGTGTCCCTTGGAGTTCCGTGGCTGTCCCCTAGGTGTTCCTGGGGGTGCCCTGGGTGTCCCTGGGATGCCCTGGCTGTCCCCTTGGTGTCCCTGGGGGTGCCCTGGCTGTCCCCTTCCTGTCTTGGGGGTGCCCTGGCTGTCCCTAGGGTGCCCTGGCTGTCCCCTAGGTGTCCCTGGGGGTGCCATGCCTGTCCCCTAGGTGTCCCTGGTTGTGCCCTGGCTGTCCCTAGGGTGCCCTGGCTGTCCCCTAGGTGTCCCTGGGGGTGACCTGCCTGTCCCCTAGGTGTCCCTGGGGGTGCCCTGGCTGTCCCCAGGGTGCCCTGGCTGTGCCCTCGGTGTCTCTGAGGGTGCCCTGGCTGTCCCCTCGGTGTCCCTGGGGGTGCCCGGGCTGTCCCTAGTGTGCCGTGGCTGTCCCCTAGGTGTCCCTGGGGGTACCCTGGGTGTGCCTGGGGTGCCCTGGCTTTCCCCTAGGTGTCCCTGGGTGTCCCTGGGGTGCCCTGGGAGTGCCCTGCCTGTCCTCTAGGTGTCCTTGGGGGTGCCCTGGCTGTCCCCTAGGTTTCCCTGGGGGTGCCCTGGCTGTCCCCTAGGTGTCCCTGGGGGTGCCCTCGCTGTCCCTGGGGTGCCCTGGCTGTCCCCTAGGTGTCCCTGGGCGTCCCCTTGGTGTCCCTGGGGGTGCCCAGGGTGTCCCTTAGGTGTCCCTGGGGGTGCCCTTGCTGTCCCCTTGGTGTCCCTGGGGGTGCCCTGGGTGTCCTTGGGGGTGCCCTGGCTGTCCCTAGGGTGGCATGGCTGTGCCCTCGGTGTCCCTGGGGGTGCCCCTGCTGTCCCTAGGGTGCCATGGCTGTCCACTAGGTGTCCCTGGGGGTGCCCTGGCTGTCCCCTAAGTGTCCCTGGGGGTGCCCTGGGTGTCCCTGGGGTGCCCTGGCTGTCCCCTAGGTGTCCCTGGGGGGGCCCTGGCTGTACCCTAGGTGTCCCTGGGGGTGCCCTGGGTGTCCCTGGGTGTGCTCTGGAGGTCCCCTAGGTGTCCCTGGGGGTGCCCTGGCTGTCCCTGGGGTGCCCTGGCTGTCCCCAAGTTGTCCCTGGCGGTGCCCTGCCTGTCCTCTCGGTGTCCCTGGGGGTGCCCTGGCTGTCCCTGGGAGTGCACAGGGTGTCCCTGGGGTTGCCTGGCTGTCCCCTAGGTGTCCCTGGGGGGGCCCTGGCTGTCCCCTAGGTGTCCCTGGAGGTGCCCTGGCTGTCCCCTACGTGTCCGTGGAGCTGCCCTGGGTGTCCCTGGGGTGCCCTGGGGGTGCCCTGGCTGACCCTGCAGTGCCCTGGCTGTCCCCTAGGTGTCCCTGGGGGGTCCCCTGGCTGTCCCCTAGGTGTCCCTGGGGGTGCCCTGGCTGTCCCTGCTGTGCCCTGGGGGTGCCCTGGCTGTCCCTGGAGTGCCCTGGCTGTCCCCTAGGTGTCCCTGGGGGTGCCCTTCCTGTCATCTAGGTGTCCCTGGGGGTTCCCTGGCTGTCCCTCGGGTTCCCTGGCTGTCCCCTAGGTGTCCCTGGGGGTGGCTAGGGTGTCCCTGGGGTTCCCTGGCTGTCCCCTAGGTTTCCCTGGGGGTGCCCTGAGTGTCCCTGGGCTGCCCTGGCTGTCCCCTAGGTGTCCCTGGGGGTGCCCTCGCTGTCCCTGGGGTGCCCTGGCTGTCCCCTAGGTGTCCCTGGGCGTCCCCTTGGTGTCCCTGGGTGTGCCCAGGGTGTCCCTTTGGTGTCCCTGGGGGTGCCCTGGGTGTCCCTGGGGATGCCCTGGCTGTCCCCTAGGTGTCCCTGGGGGTTCCCTGCGTGTCCCCTAGGTGTCCTTGGGGGTGCCCTGGCTGTCCCTAGGGTGGCATGGCTGTGCTCTCGGTGTCCCTGGGGGTGCCCTGGCTGTCCCTGGGGTGCCCTGGCTGTCCCCAAGTTGTCCCTGGCGGTGCCCTGCCTGTCCTCTCGGTGTCCCTGGGGGTGCCCTGGCTGTCCCTGGGGGTGCACAGGGTGTCCCTGAGGTTCCCTGGCTGTCCCCTAGGTGTCCCTGGGGGGGCCCTGGCTGTCCCCTAGGTGTCCCTGGGGGTGCCCTGGCTGTCCCCTACGTGTCCGTGGAGCTGCCCTGGGTGTCCCTGGGGTGCCCTGGGGGTGCCCTGGCTGACCCTGCAGTGCCCTGGCTGTCCCCTAGGTGTCCCTGGGGGTTCCCCTGGCTTTCCCCTAGGTGTCCCTGGGGGTTCCCTGGCTGTCCCTAGGGTGCCCTGGGGGTGCCCTGGCTGTCCCTGGAGTGCCCTCGCTGTCCCCTCGGTGTCCCTCGGGGTGCCCTGACTTTCCTTGGGGTGCCCAGGGGGTGCCCTGGCTGTCCCCAAGGTGTCCCTGGGGTTGCCTTCCCTGTCACCTAGGTGTCCCTGGGGTGCCCTGGCTGTCCCCTCGGTTTCCCTGGGGGTGCCCAGGGTGTCCCTTGGAGTGCCGTGGCTGTCCCCTAGGTGTTCCTGGGGGTGCCCTGGCTGTCCCCTTGGTGTCCCTGGGGGTGCCCTGGCTGTCCCCTTCCTGTCTTGGGGGTGCCCTGGCTGTCCCTAGGGTGCCCTGGCTGTCCCCTAGATGTCCCTGGGGGTGCCCAGGGTGTCTCTGGGGTGCCCTGGCTGTCCCCTACGTGTCCCTGGGGGCCCAGTGTGTCCCGGGGGTTCCTTGGCTGTCCCCTAGGTGTCCCTGGGGGTGCCCTGGCTGTCCCCTAGGTGTCCCTGGGGGTGCCCTGGCTGTTCTTGGGGTGCTCTGGCTGTCCCCTTGGTGTCCCTGGGGGTGCCCTGACTGTCCTTGGGGTGCTCTGGCTGTCCCCTAGCTGTCCCTGGGGTGCCCTGGGGGCGCCCTGCCTATCCTCTAGTTGTCCCTGGGGGTGCCCTGGCTGTCCCCTTGGTGTCCCTGGGGGTGCCCTGGGTGTCCCTGGGGTGCCCTGGCTGTCCCCTAGGGGTCTCTGGGGGTGCCCTGACTGTCCCGTCAGTGTCCCTGGGGGTGCCCTGCCTGTCCCCTAGGTGTCCCTGGGGGTTCCCTTCCTGTCCCCTAGGAGTCCCTGGGCGTGCCCTGGGTGTCCCTGGAGTGCCCTGGCTGTCCCCTAAATGTCCCTGGGGGTGCCCTGCCTGTCCCCTAGATGTCCCTGGGGGTGCCCTGGGTGTCCCTGTGGGGGCCCTGGCTGTCCCTGGTGTGCCCTGGCTGTCCCCTTGGTGTCCCTGGGGGGGCCCTGGCTGTCCCCAAGGTGTCCATGGGGGTGCCCTTCCTGTCCTCTAGGTGTCCCTGGGGGTTCCCTGGCTGTCCCTCGGGTTCCCTGGCTGTCCCCTAGGTTTCCCTGGGGGTGCCCTGAGTGTCCCTGGGCTGCCCTGGCTGTCCCCTAGGTGTCCCTGGGGGTGCCCTCGCTGTCCCTGGGGTGCCCTGGCTGTCCCCTAGGTGTCCCTGGGCGTCCCCTTGGTGTCCCTGGGTGTGCCCAGGGTGTCCCTTTGGTGTCCCTGGGGGTGCCCTGGGTGTCCCTGGGGGTTCCCTGCGTGTCCCCTAGGTGTCCTTGGGGGTGCCCTGGCTGTCCCTAGGGTGGCATGGCTGTGCCCTCGGTGTCCCTGGGGGTGCCCTGGCTGTCCCTAGGGTGCCCTGGCTGTCCCCTAAGTGTCCCTGGGGGTGCCCTGGGTGTCCCTGGGGTGCCCTGGCTGTCCCCTAGGTGTCCCTGGGGGGGCCCTGTCTGTCCTCTAGGTGTCCCTGGGGGGGCCCTGGCTGTCCCCTAGGTGTCCCTGGGATGCCCTGGGGGTGCCCTGGCTGACCCTGCAGTGCCCTGGCTGTCCCCTAGGTGTCCCTGGGGGTTCCCCTGGCTGTCCCCTAGGTGTCCCTGGGGGTTCCCTGGCTGTCCCTAGGGTGCCCTGGGGGTGCCCTGGCTGTCCCTGGAGTGCCCTGGCTGTCCCCTCGGTGTCCCTGGGGGTGCCCTGACTGTCCTTGGGGTGCCCAGGGGGTGCCCTGGCTGTCCCCAAGGTGTCCCTGTGGTTGCCTTCCCTGTCACCTAGGTGTCCCTGGGGTGCCCTGGCTGTCCCCTCGGTTTCCCTGGGGGTGCCCAGGGTGTCCCTTGGAGTGCCGTGGCTGTCCCCTAGGTGTTCCTGGGGGTGCCCTGGGTGTCCCTGGGGGTGCCATGCCTGTCCCCTAGGTGTCCCTGGGTGTGCCCTGGCTGTCCCTAGGGTGCCCTGGCTGTCCCCTAGGTGTCCCTGGGGGTGACCTGCCTGTCCCCTAGGTGTCCCTGGGGGTGCCCTGGCTGTCCCCAGGGTGCCCTGGCTGTGCCCTCGGTGTCTCTGAGGGTGCCCTGGCTGTGCCCTAGGTGTCCCTGGGGGTGCCCTGGGTGTGCCTGGGGTGCCCTGGCTGTACCCTAGGTGTCCCTGGGGGTGACCTGGGTGTCCCTGGGGATGCCCTGACTGTCCCCTAGGTGTCCCTGGGTGTCCCTGGGGTGCTCTGGGGGTGCCCTGCCTGTCCTCTAGGTGTCCTTGGGGGTGCCCTGGCTGTCCCCTAGGTTTCCCTGGGGGTGCCCTGTCTGTCCCATAGGTGTCCCTGGGGGTGCCCTCGCTGTCCCTGGGGTGCCCTGGCTGTCCCCTAGGTGTCCCTGGGCGTCCCCTTGGTGTCCCTGGGGGTGCCCAGGGTGTCCCTTAGGTGTCCCTGGGGGTGCCCTTGCTGTCTCCTTGGTGTCCCTGGGGGTGCCCTGGGTGTCCTTGGGGGTGCCCTGGCTGTCCCTGGGGTGCCCTGGCTGTCCCCAAGTTGTCCCTGGCGGTGCCCTGCCTGTCCTCTCGGTGTCCCTGGGGGTGCCCTGGCTGTCCCTGGGAGTGCACAGGGTGTCCCTGGGGTTGCCTGGCTGTCCCCTAGGTGTCCCTGAGGGGGCCCTGGCTGTCCCTGGTGTGCCCTGGGGGTGCCCTTGCTGTCCCTGCAGTGCCCTGGCTGTCCCCTAGGTGTCCCTGGGGGTGCCCTTCCTGTCATCTAGGTGTCCCTGGGGGTTCCCTGGCTGTCCCTCGGGTTCCCTGGCTGTCCCCTAGGTGTCCCTGGGGGTGGCTAGGGTGTCCCTGGGGTTCCCTGGCTGTCCCCTAGGTGTCCCTGGGGGGGCCCTGGGTGTCCTTGGGGGTGCACAGGGTGTAAGTGGGGTTCCCTGGCTGTCCCGTACTTGTCCCTGGGGTTCCCTGGCTGTCCCCTAGGTTTCCCTGGGGGTGCCCTGAGTGTCCCTGGGCTGCCCTGGCTGTCCCCTAGGTGTCCCTGGGGGTGCCCTCGCTGTCCCTGGGGTGCCCTGGCTGTCCCCTAGGTGTCCCTGGGCGTCCCCTTGGTGTCCCTGGGTGTGCCCAGGATGTCCCTTTGGTGTCCCTGGGGGTGCCCTGGGTGTCCCTGGGGATGCCCTGGCTGTCCCCTAGGTGTCCCTGGGGGTTCCCTGCGTGTCCCCTAGGTGTCCTTGGGGGTGCCCTGGCTGTCCCTAGGGTGGCATGGCTGTGCCCTCGGTGTCCCTGGGGGTGCCCTGGCTGTCCCTAGGGTGCCCTGGCTGTCCCCTAAGTGTCCCTGGGGGTGCCCTGGGTGTCCCTGGGGTGCCCTTGCTGTCCCCTAGGTGTCCCTCGGGGGGCCCTGGCTGTCCCTTAGGTGTCCCTGGGGGTGCCCTGGGTGTCCCTGGGGTGCCCTGGCTGTCCTCTAGGTGTCCTTGGGGGTGCCCTGGCTGTCCCTGGGGTGCCCTGGCTGTCCCCAAGTTGTCCCTGGCGGTGCCCTGCCTGTCCTCTCAGTGTCCCTGGGGGTGCCCTGGCTGTCCCTGGGGGTGCACACGGTGTCCCTGAGGTTCCCTGGCTGTCCCCTAGGTGTCCCTGGGGGGGCCCTGGCTGTCCCCTAGGTGTCCCTGGGGGTGCCCTGGCTGTCCCCTACGTGTCCGTGGAGCTGCCCTGGGTGTTCCTGGGGTGCCCTGGGGGTGCCCTGGCTGACCCTGGAGTGCCCTGGCTGTCCCCTAGGTGTCCCTGGGGGTTCCCTGGCTGTCCCTAGGGTGCCCTGGGGGTGCCCTGGCTGTCCCTGGAGTGCCCTGGCTGTCCCCTCGGTGTCCCTGGGGGTGCCCTGACTGTCCTTGGGGTGCCCAGGGGGTGCCCTGGCTGTCCCCAAGGTGTCCCTGGGGCTGCCTTCCCTGTCACCTAGGTGTCCCTGGGGTGCCCTGGCTGTCCCCTCGGTTTCCCTGGGGGTGCCCAGGGTGTCCCTTGGAGTGCCGTGGCTGTCCCCTAGGTGTTCCTAGGGGTGCCCTGGGTGTCCCTGGGGTGCCCTGGCTGTCCCCTTGGTGTCCCTGGGGGTGCCCTGGCTGTCCCCTTCCTGTCTTGGGGGTGCCCTGGCTGTCCCTAGGGTGCCCTGGCTGTCCCCTAGGTGTCCCTGGGGGTGCCCAGGGTGTCTCTGGGGTGCCCTGGCTGTCCCCTACGTGTCCCTGGGGGGCCCAGTGTGTCCCTGGGGTTCCTTGGCTGTCCCCTAGGTGTCCCTGGGGGTGCCCTGGCTGTCCCCTAGGTGTCCCTGGGGGTGCCCTGGCTGTCCTTGGGGTGCTCTGGCTGTCCCCTTGGTGTCCCTGGGGGTGCCCTGACTGTCCTTGGGGTGCTCTGGCTGTCCCATAGCTGTCCCTGGGGGTGCCCTGGGTGTCCCTGGGGTGCCCTGGGCGCGCCCTGCCTATCCTCTAGTTGTCCCTGGGGGTGCCCTGGCTGTCCCCTTGGTGTCCCTGGGGGTGCCCTGGGTGTCCCTGGGGGTGCCCTGGCTGTCCCCTAGGGGTCTCTGGGGGTGCCCTGGCTGTCCCGTCAGTGTCCCTGGGGGTGCCCTGCCTGTCCCCTAGGTGTCCCTGGGGGTTCCCTGCCTGTCCCCTAGGAGTCCCTGGGCGTGCCCTGGGTGTCCCAGGAGTGCCCTGGCTGTCCCCTAAATGTCCCTGGGGGTGCCCTGCCTGTCCCCAAATGTCCCTGGGGGTGCCCTGGGTGTCCCTGTGGGGGCCCTGGCTGTCCCTGGTGTGCCCTGGCTGTCCCCTTGGTGTCCCTGGGGGGGCCCTGGCTGTCCCCTAGGTGTCCCTGGGGTGCCCTTCCTGTCCTCTAGGTGTCCCTGGGGGTTCCCTGGCTGTCCCTCGGGTTCCCTGGCTGTCCCCTAGGGGTCCCTGGGGGTGGCTAGGGTGTCCCTGGGGGTGCCCTAGCTGTCCCCTAGGTGTCCCTGGGGGTGCCCTGGCTGTCCTTGGGGTGCTCTGGCTGTCCCCTTGGTGTCCCTGGGGGTGCCCTGACTGTCCTTGGGGTGCTCTGGCTGTCCCCTAGCTGTCCCTGGGGGTGCCCTGGCTGTCCCTGGGGTGCCCTGGCTGTCCCCTAGGTGGCCCTGGGGGTGCCCTGGGTGTCCCTGGGGGTGCCCTGGAGGTCCCCTAGGTGTCCTTGGGGGTGCCCTGGCTGTCCCTGGGGTGCCCTGGCTGTCCCCAAGGTGTCCCTGGGGGTGCCCTGCCTGTCCTCTCAGTGTCCCTGGGGGTGCCCTGGCTGTGCTTTTGGTGTCCCTGGGGGTGCCCTGGCTGTCCCTAGGGTGCCCTGGCTGTCCTCTAGGTGTCCCTGGGTGTTCCCTGGGTGTCCCTGGGCGTGCACAGGGTGTCCCTGGGGTTCCCTGGCTGTCCCCTAGGTGTCCCGGGATGGGCCCTGGCTGTCCCCTAGGTGTCCCTGGGGGTGCACAGGGTGTCCCTGGGGTTCCCTGGCTGTCCCCTAGGTGTCTCTGGGGGGGCCCTGGTGTCCCTGGGTTGTCCTGGCTGTCCCCTAGGTGTCCTTGCCTGGCTCGTATCCTCGACTCCGCCTCCGGCGCCATGGTGACTCCCCTCCCAGTCTGGACCATTGTGGCCTCACCCCCTCCCCTGGGGCCATCCGACCCATCCCAGTATAGACCAGTAAGGCACCGAGTGGCCACCATGGACCCCCACACGCCTGCCAGTTCATCCCAGTTCATCCCAGTCCACTCTTTGTCCATCCCAGGTTTCTCTGGTCACCCTCCCAGTGCTGTCAGTCCATCCCAGTCCCGCAGGTGTTGGTGCTTGGGGCTTGATGAGCTGGTGCCTGTCCGCAACGTGGAGCGGCTCAAACGGGACCTCAGGGTGAGGGGGGCGCGGATTTGGGGGGATCCTGGGGGTCCTGAGTTGTCGTGGAGGGGGTTTTTGTGTTGTGGGGGGTCTGGGGGGCGTCCTGGGGGCTGCTTTGGGTGCTTTGGGGGGTATTCGGGAGGTTTGGGCGGCCCATTTGAGGCATCAAAGTACCTGAGGAGGGTTTTGGTAGCTCCTGGAGGTGGAGGCGGCCGTGGGGGTGAGCTGGCTGTCCCAGGGGGTTCCTGGCTGTCCCTCGATGTTCCTGGGGTGCCCTGGCTGTCACTTAGGTGTCCCTCGGGGTGCCCTGGCTGTCCCTAGGGTGCCCTGGCTGTCCCCTAGGTGTCCCTGGTGTGCCCTGACTGTCCCTAGGTGTCCCTGGGGGTACCCTGGCTGTCCCTGGAGGTGCCCTGCCTGTCCCCTAGGTGTCCCTGGGGGTGTCCTGCCTTGCCCTAGGTGTCCCTGGGGGTGCCCTGGCTGTCCCCTCCGTGTCCCTGGGGGTGCCCTGGGTGTCCCTGGGGTGCCCTGGCTGACCCCAAGGTGTCCCTTGGGGTGCCCAGAGTGTCCCTGGCTGTCCCCTAGGGGGCTCTGGGGGTGCCCTGGCTGTCCCCTCAGTGTCCCTGGGGGTGCCCTGGGTGTCCCTGGGTAGCCCTGGCTGTCCCCTAGGTGTCCCTGGGGGGGCCCTGGCTGTCCCCTTGGTGTCCCTGGGGGGGCCCTGGCTGTCCTTGGGGTGCCCTGGCTGTCCTTAGTGTCCCAGAGGGTGCCCTGGCTGTCTTGTAGGTGTCCCTGGGCTGCCCTGGCTGTCCCTAGGGTGCCCTGGCTGTGCCCTCAGTGTCTCTGGGGGTGCCCTGCCTGTCCCCTAGGTGTCCCTGGGGGTGCCCTGGCTGTCCCCTAGGTGTCCCTGGGGGTGCCCTGGCTGTCCCTAGGGTGCCCTGGCTGTGCCCTCAGTGTCTCTGGGGGTTCCCTGCCTGTCCCCTCGGTGTCCCTGGGGGTTCCCTGGCTGTCCCTAGGGTGCCCTGGCTGTCCCCTAGGTGTCCCTGGGGGTGCCCTGGGTGTCCCTGGGGTGCCCTGGGTGTCCCCTAGGTGTCCTTGGGGGGGCCCTGGCTGTCCCCTAGGTGTCCTTGGGGTGCCCTGCCTGTCCGCTAGGTGTCCCTGGGGGTGCCCTAGGTGTCCCTGGGTGTGCCCTGGTTGTCCCCTATGTGTCCCTGGGGGTTCCCTACCTGTCCCCTAGGTGTCCCTGGGGGTTCCGTGGGTGTCCCTGGGGTTGCCTTGGCTGTCCGCTAGGTGTCCCTTGGGGTGCCCTGGGTGTCCCTGGAGTGCCCTGGCTGTCCCCTAGGTGTCCCTGGGGGTGCCCTGGGTGTCCCTGGAGTGCCCTTGCTGTCCCCTAAATGTCCCTGGGGGTTCCCTGGCTGTCTCGTAGGTGTCCCTGGGGGTGCCCTGCCTGTCCCCTTGGTGTCCCCGGGGGTGCCCGGGGTGTCCCTGGGGTGCCCTGGCTGTCCCCTAGGTGTGTCTGGGGGTGCCCTGGCTGTCCCCTAGGTGTCCCTGGGGGGGCCCTGTCTGTCCCCTAGCTGTCCCTGGGGGTGCCCTGGTGGTCCCCTAGGTGTCCCTGGGGGTGCCCTGTCTGTCCCTGGGGTGCCCTGGCTGTCCCCAAGGTGTCCCTGGGGGTGCCCTGCCTGTCCTCTCGGTGTCTCTGGGGGTGCCCTGGCTGTCCCCTAGGTGTCCCTGGGGGGGCCCTGGGTGTCCCTGGGGGTGCACAGGGTGTCCCTTTGGTGTCCCTGGGGGTGCCCTGGCTGTCCTCTAGGTGTCCCTGGGGGTGCCCTGGCTGTCCCTGGGGTGCTCTGGATGTCCACTTGGTGTCACTGGGGGTGCCCTGGCTGTCCCTAGGGTGCCCTGGCTGTGCCCTTGGTGTCCCTGGGGGTGCCCTGGCTGTCCCTAGGGTGTCCTGGCTGTCCCCAAGGTGTCCCTGTGGGTGCCCAGAGTGTCCCTGGGAGTGCCCTGGCTGTCCCCTAGGGGTCTCTGGGGGTGCCCTGGCTGTCCCCTCGGTGTCCCTGGGGGTGCCCTGGCTGTCCCCTAGGTGTCCCTGGGGGGGCCCTGGCTGTCTCCTAGATGCCCCTTGGGGTGCCCTGGCTGTCCCTGTGGTTCCCTGGCTGTCCCCTAGGTGTCCCTGGGGGTGCCCAGGGTGTCCCTGGGGTTCCCTGGCTGTCGCCTAGGTGTCCCTTGGGGTGCCCTGGCTGTCCCTGGGGTTCCCTGGTTTTCCCCTACGTGTCCTTGGGGGTGCCCTGCGTGTCCCTGGGGGGGCCCTGGCTGTCCCCTAGGTGTCCCTGGGGGGGCCCTGGTGTCCCTCGGGGTGCCCTGGCTGTCCCCTAGGTGTCCCTGGGGGTGCCCTGGCTGTCCCCTAGGTGTCCCTCGGGGTGCCCTGGCTGTCTCCTAGGTGTCCCTGGGGGTGCCCTGGCTGTCCCCTAGGTGTCCCTGGGGGTGCCCTGGCTGTCCCTGGGGGTGCCCTGGCTGTCCCCTAGGTGTCCCTGGGGGTGCCCTGGCTGTCTGCTAGGTATCCCTGGGGGTGCCCTGGCTGTGCCTGGGGTGCCCTGGCTGTCCCCTAGGTGTCCCTGGGGGTGCCATGGCTGTCCCCTCGTTGTCCCTGGGGGTACCCTGCGTGTCCCCTAGGTGTCCTTGGGGGTGCCCTGGCTGTCCCCTACGTGTCCCTGGGGTGCCCTGGCTGTTCCCTAGGTGGCCCTGGGGGTGCCCTGGCTGTCCCTAGGGTGCCCTGGCTGTCCCCTAGGTGTCCCTGAGGGGTGCCCTGGGTGTCCCTGGGGGTGCCCAGGCTGTCCCCTAGGTGTCCCTGGTGTGCCCTGGCTGTCCCCTCGGTGTCCCTGGGGGTGCCAGGGTGTCCCTGGGGTGCCCTGGCTGTCCCCTACGTGTCCCTGGGGGTGCCCTGGGTGTCCCTGGGGGTGCCCTGGCTGTCCCCTAGGGGTCTCTGGGGGTGCCCTGGCTGTCCCGTCAGTGTCCCTGGGGGTGCCCTGCCTGTCCCCTAGGTGTCCCTGGGGGTTCCCTGCCTGTCCCCTAGGAGTCCCTGGGCGTGCCCTGGGTGTCCCTGGAGTGCCCTGGCTGTCCCCTAAATGTCCCTGGGGGTGCCCTGCCTGTCCCCAAATGTCCCTGGGGGTGCCCTGGGTGTCCCTGTGGGGGCCCTGGCTGTCCCTGGTGTGCCCTGGCTGTCCCCTTGGTGTCCCTGGGGGGGCCCTGGCTGTCCCCTAGGTGTCCCTGGGGTGCCCTTCCTGTCCTCTAGGTGTCCCTGGGGGTTCCCTGGCTGTCCCTCGGGTTCCCTGGCTGTCCCCTAGGGGTCCCTGGGGGTGGCTAGGGTGTCCCTGGGCGTGCCCTAGCTGTCCCCTAGGTGTCCCTGGGGGTGCCCTGGCTGTCCTTGGGGTGCTCTGGCTGTCCCCTTGGTGTCCCTGGGGGTGCCCTGACCGTCCTTGGGGTGCTCTGGCTGTCCCCTAGCTGTCCCTGGGGGCGCCCTGGCTGTCCCTGGGGTGCCCTGGCTGTCCCCTAGGTGGCCCTGGGGGTGCCCTGGGTGTCCCTGGGGGTGCCCTGGAGGTCCCCTAGGTGTCCTTGGGGGTGCCCTGGCTGTCCCTGGGGTGCCCTGGCTGTCCCCAAGGTGTCCCTGGGGGTGCCCTGCCTGTCCTCTCAGTGTCCCTGGGGGTGCCCTGGCTGTGCTTTTGGTGTCCCTGGGGGTGCCCTGGCTGTCCCTAGGGTGCCCTGGCTGTCCTCTAGGTGTCCCTGGGTGTTCCCTGGGTGTCCCTGGGCGTGCACAGGGTGTCCCTGGGGGTGCCCTGGCTGTCCCCTAGGTGTCCCGGGATGGGCCCTGGCTGTCCCCTAGGTGTCCCTGGGGGTGCACAGGGTGTCCCTGGGGTTCCCTGGCTGTCCCCTAGGTGTCTCTGGGGGGGCCCTGGTGTCCCTGGGTTGTCCTGGCTGTCCCCTAGGTGTCCTTGCCTGGCTCGTATCCTCGACTCCGCCTCCGGCGCCATGGTGACTCCCCTCCCAGTCTGGACCATTGTGGCCTCACCCCCTCCCCTGGGGCCATCCGACCCATCCCAGTATAGACCAGTAAGGCACCGAGTGGCCACCATGGACCCCCACACGCCTGCCAGTTCATCCCAGTTCATCCCAGTCCACTCTTTGTCCATCCCAGGTTTCTCTGGTCACCCTCCCAGTGCTCTCAGTCCATCCCAGTCCCGCAGGTGTTGGTGCTTGGGGCTTGATGAGCTGGTGCCTGTCCGCAACGTGGAGTGGCTCAAACGGGACCTCAGGGTGAGGGGGGCGCGGATTTGGGGGGATCCTGGGGGTCCTGAGTTGTCGTGGAGGGGGTTTTTGTGTTGTGGGGGGTCTGGGGGGCGTCCTGGGGGCTGCTTTGGGTGCTTTGGGGGGTATTCGGGAGGTTTGGGCGGCCCATTTGAGGCATCAAAGTACCTGAGGAGGGTTTTGGTAGCTCCTGGAGGTGGAGGCGGCCGTGGGGGTGAGCTGGCTGTCCCAGGGGGTTCCTGGCTGTCCCTCGATGTTCCTGGGGTGCCCTGGCTGTCACTTAGGTGTCCCTCGGGGTGCCCTGGCTGTCCCTAGGGTGCCCTGGCTGTCCCCTAGGTGTCCCTGGTGTGCCCTGACTGTCCCTAGGTGTCCCTGGGGGTACCCTGGCTGTCCCTGGAGGTGCCCTGCCTGTCCCCTAGGTGTCCCTGGGGGTGTCCTGCCTTGCCCTAGGTGTCCCTGGGGGTGCCCTGGCTGTCCCCTCCGTGTCCCTGGGGGTGCCCTGGGTGTCCCTGGGGTGCCCTGGCTGACCCCAAGGTGTCCCTTGGGGTGCCCAGAGTGTCCCTGGCTGTCCCCTAGGGGGCTCTGGGGGTGCCCTGGCTGTCCCCTCAGTGTCCCTGGGGGTGCCCTGGGTGTCCCTGGGTAGCCCTGGCTGTCCCCTAGGTGTCCCTGGGGGGGCCCTGGCTGTCCCCTTGGTGTCCCTGGGGGGGCCCTGGCTGTCCTTGGGGTGCCCTGGCTGTCCTTAGTGTCCCAGAGGGTGCCCTGGCTGTCTTGTAGGTGTCCCTGGGCTGCCCTGGCTGTCCCTAGGGTGCCCTGGCTGTGCCCTCAGTGTCTCTGGGGGTGCCCTGCCTGTCCCCTAGGTGTCCCTGGGGGTGCCCTGGCTGTCCCCTAGGTGTCCCTGGGGGTGCCCTGGCTGTCCCTAGGGTGCCCTGGCTGTGCCCTCAGTGTCTCTGGGGGTTCCCTGCCTGTCCCCTCGGTGTCCCTGGGGGTTCCCTGGCTGTCCCTAGGGTGCCCTGGCTGTCCCCTAGGTGTCCCTGGGGGTGCCCTGGGTGTCCCTGGGGTGCCCTGGGTGTCCCCTAGGTGTCCTTGGGGGGGCCCTGGCTGTCCCCTAGGTGTCCTTGGGGTGCCCTGCCTGTCCGCTAGGTGTCCCTGGGGGTGCCCTAGGTGTCCCTGGGTGTGCCCTGGTTGTCCCCTATGTGTCCCTGGGGGTTCCCTGCCTGTCCCCTAGGTGTCCCTGGGGGTTCCGTGGGTGTCCCTGGGGTTGCCTTGGCTGTCCGCTAGGTGTCCCTTGGGGTGCCCTGGGTGTCCCTGGAGTGCCCTGGCTGTCCCCTAAATGTCCCTGGGGGTGCCCTGGGTGTCCCTGGAGTGCCCTTGCTGTCCCCTAAATGTCCCTGGGGGTTCCCTGGCTGTCTCGTAGGTGTCCCTGGGGGTGCCCTGCCTGTCCCCTAGGTGTCCCCGGGGGTGCCCGGGGTGTCCTTGGGGTGCCCTGGCTGTCCCCTAGGTGTGTCTGGGGGTGCCCTGGCTGTCCCCTAGGTGTCCCTGGGGGGGCCCTGTCTGTCCCCTAGCTGTCCCTGGGGGTGCCCTGGTGGTCCCCTAGGTGTCCCTGGGGGTGCCCTGTCTGTCCCTGGGGTGCCCTGGCTGTCCCCAAGGTGTCCCTGGGGGTGCCCTGCCTGTCCTCTCGGTGTCTCTGGGGGTGCCCTGGCTGTCCCCTAGGTGTCCCTGGGGGGGCCCTGGGTGTCCCTGGGGGTGCACAGGGTGTCCCTTTGGTGTCCCTGGGGGTGCCCTGGCTGTCCTCTAGGTGTCCCTGGGGGTGCCCTGGCTGTCCCTGGGGTGCTCTGGATGTCCACTTGGTGTCACTGGGGGTGCCCTGGCTGTCCCTAGGGTGCCCTGGCTGTGCCCTTGGTGTCCCTGGGGGTGCCCTGGCTGTCCCTAGGGTGTCCTGGCTGTCCCCAAGGTGTCCCTGTGGGTGCCCAGAGTGTCCCTGGGAGTGCCCTGGCTGTCCCCTAGGGGTCTCTGGGGGGGCCCTGGCTGTCCCCTCGGTGTCCCTGGGGGTGCCCTGGCTGTCCCCTAGGTGTCCCTGGGGGGGCCCTGGCTGTCTCCTAGATGCCCCTTGGGGTGCCCTGGCTGTCCCTGTGGTTCCCTGGCTGTCCCCTAGGTGTCCCTGGGGGTGCCCAGGGTGTCCCTGGGGTTCCCTGGCTGTCGCCTAGGTGTCCCTTGGGGTGCCCTGGCTGTCCCTGGGGTTCCCTGGTTTTCCCCTACGTGTCCTTGGGGGTGCCCTGCGTGTCCCTGGGGGGGCCCTGGCTGTCCCCTAGGTGTCCCTGGGGGGGCCCTGGTGTCCCTCGGGGTGCCCTGGCTGTCCCCTAGGTGTCCCTGGGGGTGCCCTGGCTGTCCCCTAGGTGTCCCTCGGGGTGCCCTGGCTGTCTCCTAGGTGTCCCTGGGGGTGCCCTGGCTGTCCCCTAGGTGTCCCTGGGGGTGCCCTGGCTGTCCCTGGGGGTGCCCTGGCTGTCCCCTAGGTGTCCCTGGGGGTGCCCTGGCTGTCTGCTAGGTATCCCTGGGGGTGCCCTGGCTGTGCCTGGGGTGCCCTGGCTGTCCCCTAGGTGTCCCTGGGGGTGCCATGGCTGTCCCCTCGTTGTCCCTGGGGGTACCCTGCGTGTCCCCTAGGTGTCCTTGGGGGTGCCCTGGCTGTCCCCTACGTGTCCCTGGGGTGCCCTGGCTGTTCCCTAGGTGGCCCTGGGGGTGCCCTGGCTGTCCCTAGGGTGCCCTGGCTGTCCCCTAGGTGTCCCTGAGGGGTGCCCTGGGTGTCCCTGGGGGTGCCCAGGCTGTCCCCTAGGTGTCCCTGGTGTGCCCTGGCTGTCCCCTCGGTGTCCCTGGGGGTGCCAGGGTGTCCCTGGGGTGCCCTGGCTGTCCCCTACGTGTCCCTGGGGGTGCCCAGGGTGTCCCTGGGGGTGCCCTTGCTTTCCCGTAGGTGTCCCTGGGGGTGCCCTGGGTGTCCCTGGGGGTGCCCTGGCTGTCCGTGGGGTGCTCTGGCTGTCCCCTTGGTGTCCCTGGGGATGCCCTGGCTGTCCCCTAGCTGTCCCTGGGGGTGCCCTGGCTGTCCCTGGGGTGCTCTGGCTGTCCCCTTGGTGTCCCTGGGGGTGCCCTGGCTGTCCCCTAGCTGTCCCTGGGGGTGCCCTGGGTGTCCCTGGGGGTGCCCTGGTTGTCCCCTCGGTGTCCCTGGGGGTACCCTGCCTTTCCCCTAGGTGTCCTTGGGGGTACCCTGGCTGTCCCCTAGGTGTCCCTGGGGGTGCCCTGGCTGTCCCTAGGGTGCCCTGGCTGTGCCCTCAGTGTCTCTGGGGGTTCCCTGCCTGTCCCCTCGGTGTCCCTGGGGGTTCCCTGGCTGTCCCTAGGGCGCCCTGGCTGTCCCCTAGGTGTCCCTGGGGGTGCCCTGGGTGTCCCTGGGGTGCCCTGCCTGTCCCCTAGGTGTCCCTGGGGGTTCCGTGGGTGTCCCTGGGGTTGCCTTGGCTGTCCCCTCGGTGTCCCTGAGGGTGCCCTGGCCGTCTCTAGGGTGCCCTGGCTGTGCCCTAGGTGTCCCTGGGGTGCCCTGGCTGTCCCGTTAGTGTCCCTGGGGGTGCCCTGGCTGTCCCTAGGGTGCCCTGGCTTTCCCCTAGGTGTCCCTGGGGGTGCCATGGTGTCCCTCGGGGTGCCCTGGCTGTCCCCTAAGTGTCCCTGGGGGCGCCCAGGGTGTCCCTGGGGTGCCCTGGCTGTCCCCTACGTGTCCCTGGGGGTGCCCAGGGTGTCCCTGGGGGTGCCCTTGCTGTCCCCTAGGTGTCCCTGGGGGTGCCCTGGTGTCTCTCGGGGTGCCCTGGCTGTCCCCTAAGTGTCCCTGGGGGCGCCTAGGGTGTCCCTGGGGTGCCGTGGCTGTCCCCTACGTGTCCCTGGGGGTGCCCAGGGTGTCCCTGGGGGTGCCCTGGCTGTCCCCTAGGTGTCCCTGTGGGTCTCCTTGGTGTCCCTGGGGGTGCCCAGTGTGTCCCTTAGGTGTCCCTAGAGTTCCCTTGCTGTCCCGTAGGTGTCCCTGGGGGTGCCCTGGCTGTCCCTGGGGTGCTCTGGATGTCCCATTGGTGTCCCTGAGGGTGCCCTGGCTGTCCCCTTGGTGTCCCTAGGGTGCCCTGTCTGTGCCCTTGGTGTCCCTGGGGGTGCCCTGGCTGTCCCTAGGGTGCCCTGGCTGTCCCCTAGGTGTCCCTGGGGGTGCCCTGGGTCTGCCTGGGGTGCCCTGGCTGTCCTATAGGTGTCCCTGGGGGTGCCCTGGGTGTCTCTGGGGGGGCCCTGGCTGTCCCCTAGTGGTCTCTGGGGGTGCCCTGCCTGTCCCCTAGGTGTCCCTGGGGGTGCCCTGGCTGTCCCCTTGGTGTCCGTAGAGTGCCCTGTCTGTGCCCTTGGTGTCCCTGGGGGTGCCCTGGCTGTCCCTAGGGTGCCCTGGCTGTGCCCTTGGTGTCCCTGGGGGTGCCCTGGCTGTCCCTAGGGTGCCCTGGCTGTGCCCTTGGTGTCCCTGGGGGTGCCCTGGCTGTCCCTGTGGGTGCCCTGGCTGTCCCCTTGGTGTCCCTAGGGTGCCCTGTCTGTGCCCTTGGTGTCCCTGGGGGTGCCCTGGCTGTCCCTAGGGTGCCCTGGCTGTGCCCTTGGTGTCCCTGGGGGTGCCCTGGCTGTCCCTAGGGTGCCCTGGCTGTGCCCTTGGTGTCCCTGGGGGTGCCCTGGCTCTCCCTATGGTGCCCTGGCTGTCCCCTAGGTGTCCCTGGGGGTACCCTGGTGTCCCTCGGGGTGCCCTGGGTGTCCCCTAGGTGTCCCTGGGGGTGCCCTGCCTGTCCCCTAGGTGTCCCTGGGGGCGCCCTGGCTGTCCCTAGGGTGCCCTGGCTGTGCCCTAGGTGTCCCTGGAGTGCCCTGGCTGTCCCTGGGGGTGCCATGGCTGTCCCCTCGTTGTCTCTGGGAATACCCTGCGTGTCCCCTAGGTGTCCTTGGGGGTGCCCTGGCTGTCCCCTACGTGTCCCTGGGGTGCCCTGCCTGTTCCCTAGGTGGCCCAGGGGGTGCCCTGGCTGTCCCTAGGGTGCCCTGCCTGTCCCCTCGGTGTCCCTGAGGGGTGCCCTGGGTGTCCCTGGGGGTGCCCAGGCTGTCACCTAGGTGTCCCTGGGGTGCCCTGGCTGTCCCCTACGTGTCCCTGGGGGTCCCCTTGGTGTCCCTGGGGGTGCCCAGGGTGTCCCTTAGGTGTCCCTAGGGTTCCCTGGCTGTCCCGTAGGTATCCATGGGGGTGCCCTGGCTGTCCCTGGGGTGCTCTGGATGTCCCCTTGGTGTCCCTGAGGGTGCCCTGGCTGTCCCCTTGGTGTCCCTAGGGTGCCCTGTGTGTGCCCTTGGTGTCCCTGGGGGTGCCATGGCTGTCCCTAGGGTGCCCTGGCTGTCCCCTAGGTGTCCCTGGGGGTGCCCTGGTGTCCCTCGGGGTGCCCTGGCTGTCCCCTTGGTGTCCCTGGGGGTGCCCTGGGTGTCCCTGGGGTGCCCTGGCTGTCCTCTAGGTGTTCTTGGGGGTGCCCTTGGTGTACCTGGGAGTGCCCTGGCTGTCCCCTAGGTGTCCCTGGGGGTGCCCTGAGTGTCCCTGGGGGTGCCCTGGCTGTCCCCTAGTGGTCTCTGGGGGTGCCCTGCCTGTCCCCTACGTGTCCCTGGGGGTGCCCTGGCTGTCCCCTTGGTGTCCATAGGGTGCTCTGTCTGTGCCCTTCTTTTCCCTGGGGGTGCCCTGGCTGTCCCTAGGGTGTCCTGGCTGTCCCCTAGGTGTCCCTGGGGGTGCCCTGGTGTCCCTCGGGGTGCCCTGGGTGTCCCCTAGGTGTCCCTGGGGGTGGCCTGCCTGTCCCCTAGGTGTCCCTGGGGGCGCCCTGGCTGTCCCTAGGGTGCCCTGGCTGTGCCCTAGGTGTCCCTGGAGTGCCCTGGCTGTCCCTGGGGGTGCCATGGCTGTCCCCTCGTTGTCCCTGGGGGTACCCTGCGTGTCCCCTAGGTGTTCTTGGGGGTGCCCTGGCTGTCCCCTACGTGTCCCTGGGGTGCCCTGGATGTTCCCTAGGTGGCCCAGGGGGTGCCCTGGCTGTCCCTAGGGTGCCCTGGCTGTCCCCTAGGTGTCCCTGAGGGGTGCCCTGGGTGTCCCTGGGGGTGCCCAGGCTGTCTCCTAGGTGTCCCTGGGGGTGCCCAGGGTGTCCCTGGGGATGCCTTGGAGGTCCCCTAGGTGTCCCTGGGGTGCCCTGGCTATCCCCTCGGTGTCCCTGGGGGTGCCCAGGGTGTTCCTGGGGTGCCCTGGCTGTCCCCTACGTGTCCCTGGGGGTGCCCTGGCTGTCCCTGGGGGTGCCATGCCTGTCCCGTAGGTGTCCCTGGGGGTGCCCTGGCTGTCCCCAGGGTGCCCTGGCTGTGCCCTCGGTGTCTCTGGGGGTGCCCTGGCTGTCCCTAGGGTGCCCTGGCTGTCCCCTGGGTGTCCCTGGGGGTACCCTGGCTGTGCCTGGGGGGGCCCTGGCAGTGCCCTCGGTGTCCCTGAGGGTGCCCTGGCCATCCCTAGGGTGCCCTGGCTGTGCCCTAGGTGTCCCTGGGGTGCCCTGGCTGTCCCGTTAGGGTCCCTGGGGGTGCCCTGGCTGTCCCTAGGGTGCTGTGGCTTTCCCCTAGGTGTCCCAGGAGGTGCCCGCGTGTCCCTCGGGGTGCCCTGGCTGACCCCTAAGTGTCCCTGGGGGCGCCCACGGTGTCCCTGGGGTGCCCTGGCTGTCCCCTACGTGTCCCTGGGGGTGCCCAGGGTGTCCCTGGGGGTGCCCTTGCTGTCCCCTAGGTGTCCCTGGGGGTGCCCTGGGTGTCCCTGGGGTGCCCTTGCTATCCCCTACTTGTCCCTGGGGGTGCCCTGGCTGTCCCCTTGGTGTCCCTGGGGTGCCCTGGCTGTCCCCTAGGTGTCCCTGGGGGTGCCGTGGATGTCCTTGGGGTGCCCTGGGGGTGCCCTGCCTGTCCCCTAGGTGTCCCTGGGCGCGCCCTGGCTGTCCCCTAGGTGTCCCTGGGGTGCCCTGCCTGTCCCCTAGGTGTCCCTGGGGGTTCCCTGCCTGTCCCCTAGGTGTCCCTGGGGGTGCCCTGGGTGTCCCTGGGGGTGCCCTGTCCGTCCCCTAGGTGTCCCTGGGGGTTCCCTGCCTGTCCCCTAGGTGTCCCTGGGGGTGCCCAGGGTGTCCCTGGGGTTCCCTGGCTGTCCCCTAGGTGTCCCTGGGGTGCCCTGGCTGTCCCCTAGGTGTCCCTGGGGTGCCCTGCCTGTCCCTTAGGTGTCCCTGGGGGTGCCCTGGCTGTCCCTAGGGTGCCCTGGCTGTGCCCTCGGTGTCCCTGGGGGTGCCCTGGGTGTCCCTAGGGTGCCATGGCTGTCCCTAGGGTGCCCTGGCTGTCCCCTCGGTGTCCCTGTGGGTGCAATGGCTGTCCCTAGGGTGCCCTGGCTGGGCCCTCAGTGTCCCTGGGCGTGCCCATGGTGTTCCTGGGGTTCCCTGGCTGTCCCCTAGGTGTCCCTGGGGGGGCCCTGGGTGTCCCCTAGTTGTCCCTGGGGGTGCCCCGGCTGTCCCCTAGGTGTCCCTGGGGGTGCCCTGGCTGTCCCCTAGCTGTCCCTGGGGGTGCCCAGGTTGTGCCTGGGGTGCCCTGGCTGTCCCCTAGGTGTCCCTGGGGGTGCCCAGGGTGTCCCTGGGGATGCCCTGGGGGTGCCCTGAATGTCCCTGGGGGCGCCCTGGCTGTCCTCTAGGTGTCCCTGGGCGTGCCCTCCCTGTCTCTCGGGATGCCCTGACTGTCCTCTAGGTGTCCCTGGGGGTGCCCTGGTGTCCCTCGGGGTGCCCTGGGTGTCCCCCATGTGTCCTGGGGGTGCCCTGCGTGTCCCCTCGGTGTCCCTGGGTGTGCCCTGGGTGTGCCTGGGGTGCCCTGGCTGTCCCCTAGGTGTCCCTGGGTGTGCCTTGGGTGTCCCTGGGGATGCCCTGGCTGTTCCCTAGGTGTCCCTGGGGGTGCCCTGGCTGTTCCCTAGGTGGCCCAGGGGGTGCCCTGGCTGTCCCTAGGGTGCCCTGCCTGTCCCCTCGGTGTCCCTGAGGGGTGCCCTGGGTGTCCCTGGGGGTGCCCAGGCTGTCACCTAGGTGTCCCTGGGTGTGCCCAGGGTGTCCCTGTGGATGCCTTGGAGGTCCCCTAGGTGTCCCTGGGGTGCCCAGGGTGTCCCTGGTGTGCCCTGGCTGTCCCCTACGTGTCCCTGGGGGTGCCCTGGGTGCCCCTGGGGGTGCCCTGGCTTTCCTTGTGGTGCTCTGGCTGTCCCCTCGGTGTCCATGGGGGTGCCCTGCCTTTCCCCTAGGTGTCCTTGGGGGGACCTGGCTGTCCCCTAGGTGTCCCTGGGGGTGCCATGCCTTTCCCCTAGGTGTCCCTGGGGGTGCCCTGGCTGTCCCTAGGGTGCCCTGGCTGTCCTCTAGGTGTCCCTGGGGGTGCCCTGGTGTCCCTCGGTGTGCCCTGGCTGTCCCCTAGGGGTCTCTGGGGGTGCCCTGCCTGTCCCCTAGGTGTCCCTCGGGGAGCCCTGGGTGTCTCTGGGGGTGCCCTGGCTGTCCCGTCAGTGTCCCTGGGGGTGCCCTGGCTGTCCCCTAGGTGTCCCTGGGGGTGACCTGCCTGTCCCCTAGGTGTCCCTGGGGGTGCCCTGGGTGTCCCTTGGGGTGCCCTGGCTGTCCCCTAGGTGTCCCTGGGAGTGCCCTGGTGTCCCTCGGGGTGCCCTGGGTGTCCCCTATGTGTCCTAGGGGTACCCTGCGTGTCCCCTCGGTGTCCCTGGGTGTGCCCTGGGTGTGCCTGGCGTGCCCTGGCTGTCCCCTAGGTGTCCCTGGGTGTGCCCTTGGTGTCCCTGGGGATGCCCTGGCTGTCCCCTAGGTTTCCCTGGGGGTGCCCTGGGTGTCCCTGGGGTGCCCTGGCATTCCCCTACGTGTCCCTGGGGTGCCCTGGCTGTTCCCTAGGTGTCCCAGGGGGTGCCCTGGCTGTCCCTAGGGTGCCCTGCCTGTCCCCTCGGTGTCCCTTTGGGATGCCCTGGGTGTCCCTGGGGGTGCCCAGGCTGTCACCTAGGTGTCCCTGGGGGTGCCCAGGGTGTCCCTGGGGATGCCTTGGAGGTCCCCTAGGTGTCCCTGGGGTGCCCAGGGTGTCCCTGGTGTGCCCTGGCCATCCCCTACGTGTCCCTGGGGGTGCCCTGGGTGCCCCTGGGGGTGCCCTGGCTTTCCTTGTGGTGCTCTGGCTGTCCCCTCGGTGTCCATGTGGGTGCCCTGCCTTTCCCCTAGGTGTCCTTGGGGGGGCCCTGGCTGTCCCCCAGGTGTCCCTGGGGGTGCCATGCCTTTCCCCTAGGTGTCCCTGGGAATGCCCTGGCTGTCCCTAGGGTGCCCTGGCTGTCCCCTAGGTGTCCCTTGGGGTTCCCTGCCTGTCCCCTCGGTGTCCCTGGGGGTGCCGTGGCTGTCCCTAGGGTGCCCTGGCTGTCCCCTATGTGTCCCTGGGGGTGCCCTGGTGTCCCTCGGGGTGCCCTGGCTGTCCCCTAGGGGTCTCTGGGGGTGCCCTGGCTGTCCCCTAGGTGTCCCTGGGGGGGCCCTGGGTGTCCCTGGGGTGCTCCGGCTGTTCCCTTTGTGTCCCTGGGGGTGCCCTGGGTTTCCCTGGGGTGCCCTGGGGGTGCCCTGCCTGTCCTCTAGGTGTCCCTGGGGGTGCCCTTGCTGTCCCCTCGGTGTCCCTGGGGTGCCCTGCCTGTCCCCTAGGTGTCCCTGGGGGTGCCCTGCCTGTCCCCTAGGTGTCGTTGGGGGTACCCTGTGTGTCCCTGGGGGTGCCCTGCCTGTCCCCTAGGTGTCCCTGGGGGTGCCCTGGGTGTCCCTTGGGTGCCCTGGCTGTCCCCAAGGTGTCCCTGTGGGTGCCCCGAGTGTCCCTGGGAGTGCCCTGGCTGTCCCCTAGGGGTCTCTGGGGGTGCCCTGGCTGTCCCGTCAGTGTCCCTGGGGGTGCCCTGGCTGTCCCCTAGGTGTCCCTGGGGGTGCCCTGCCTGTCCCCTACGTGTCCCTGGGGGTGCCCTGGGTGTCCCTGGGGGTGCCCTGGCTGTCCCCTAGGTGTCCCTGGGAGTGCCCTGGGTGTCCCTGGAGTGCCCTGGCTGTCCTCTAAATGTCCCTGGGGGTGCCCTGGCTGTCCGCTAGGTGTCCCTGGGGGTGTCCTGCCTTCCCCTAGGTGTCCCTGGGGGTGCCCTGGCTTTCCCCTCGGTGTCCCTGGGGGTGCCCTGTCTGTGCCCTTGGTGTCCCTGGGGGTGCCCTGGCTGTCCCTAGGGTGCCCTGGCTGTCCCCTAGGTGTCCCTGGGGGTGCCCTGGGTCTGCCTGGGGTGCCCTGGCTGTCCTATAGGTGTCCCTGGGGGTGCCCTGGGTGTCTCTGGGGGGGCCCTGGCTGTCCCCTAGTGGTCTCTGGGGGTGCCCTGCCTGTCCCCTAGGTGTCCCTGGGGGTGCCCTGGCTGTCCCCTTGGTGTCCCTAGAGTGCCCTGTCTGTGCCCTTGGTGTCCCTGGGGGTGCCCTGGCTGTCCCTAGGGTGCCCTGGCTGTGCCCTTGGTGTCCCTGGGGGTGCCCTGGCTGTCCCTAGGGTGCCCTGGCTGTGCCCTTGGTGTCCCTGGGGGTGCCCTGGCTGTCCCTGTGGGTGCCCTGGCTGTCCCCTTGGTGTCCCTAGGGTGCCCTGTCTGTGCCCTTGGTGTCCCTGGGGGTGCCCTGGCTGTCCCTAGGGTGCCCTGGCTGTGCCCTTGGTGTCCCTGGGGGTGCCCTGGCTGTCCCTAGGGTGCCCTGGCTGTGCCCTTGGTGTCCCTGGGGGTGCCCTGGCTCTCCCTATGGTGCCCTGGCTGTCCCCTAGGTGTCCCTGGGGGTGCCCTGGTGTCCCTCGGGGTGCCCTGGGTGTCCCCTAGGTGTCCCTGGGGGTGCCCTGCCTGTCCCCTAGGTGTCCCTGGGGGCGCCCTGGCTGTTCCCTAGGTGTCCCTGGAGTGCCCTGGCTGTCCCTGGGGGTGCCATGGCTGTCCCCTCGTTGTCTCTGGGAATACCCTGCGTGTCCCCTAGGTGTCCTTGGGGGTGCCCTGGCTGTCCCCTACGTGTCCCTGGGGTGCCCTGCCTGTTCCCTAGGTGGCCCAGGGGGTGCCCTGGCTGTCCCTAGGGTGCCCTGCCTGTCCCCTCGGTGTCCCTGAGGGGTGCCCTGGGTGTCCCTGGGGGTGCCCAGGCTGTCACCTAGGTGTACCTGGGGTGCCCTGGCTGTCCCCTACGTGTCCCTGGGGGTCCCCTTGGTGTCCCTGGGGGTGCCCAGGGTGTCCCTTAGGTGTCCCTAGGGTTCCCTGGCTGTCCCGTAGGTATCCATGGGGGTGCCCTGGCTGTCCCTGGGGTGCTCTGGATGTCCCCTTGGTGTCCCTGAGGGTGCCCTGGCTGACCCCTTGGTGTCCCTAGGGTGCCCTGTGTGTGCCCTTGGTGTCCCTGGGGGTGCCATGGCTGTCCCTAGGGTGCCCTGGCTGTCCCCTAGGTGTCCCTGGGGGTGCCCTGGTGTCCCTCGGGGTGCCCTGGCTGTCCCCTTGGTGTCCCTGGGGGTGCCCTGGGTGTCCCTGGGGTGCCCTGGCTGTCCTCTAGGTGTCCTTGGGGGTGCCCTTGGTGTCCCTGGGGGTGCCCTGGCTGTCCCCTAGGTGTCCCTGGGGGTGCCCTGAGTGTCCCTGGGGGTGCCCTGGCTGTCCCCTAGTGGTCTCTGGGGGTGCCCTGCCTGTCCCCTAGGTGTCCCTGGGGGTGCCCTGGCTGTCCCCTTGGTGTCCATAGGGTGCTCTGTCTGTGCCCTTCTTTTCCCTGGGGGTGCCCTGGCTGTCCCTAGGGTGTCCTGGCTGTCCCCTAGGTGTCCCTGGGGGTGCCCTGGTGTCCCTCGGGGTGCCCTGGGTGTCCCCTAGGTGTCCCTGGGGGTGCCCTGCCTGTCCCCTAGGTGTCCCTGGGGGCGCCCTGGCTGTCCCTAGGGTGCCCTGGCTGTGCCCTAGGTGTCCCTGGAGTGCCCTGGCTGTCCCTGGGGGTGCCATGGCTGTCCCCTCGTTGTCCCTGGGGGTACCCTGCGTGTCTCCTAGGTGTTCTTGGGGGTGCCCTGGCTGTCCCCTACGTGTCCCTGGGGTGCCCTGGATGTTCCCTAGGTGGCCCAGGGGGTGCCCTGGCTGTCCCTAGGGTGCCCTGGCTGTCCCCTAGGTGTCCCTGAGGGGTGCCCTGGGTGTCCCTGGGGGTGCCCAGGCTGTCTCCTAGGTGTCCCTGGGGGTGCCCAGGGTGTCCCTGGGGATGCCTTGGAGGTCCCCTAGGTGTCCCTGGGGTGCCCTGGCTATCCCCTCGGTGTCCCTGGGGGTGCCCAGGGTGTTCCTGGGGTGCCCTGGCTGTCCCCTACGTGTCCCTGGGGGTGCCCTGGCTGTCCCTGGGGGTGCCATGCCTGTCCCCTAGGTGTCCTTGGGGGTGCCCTGGCTGTCCCCAGGGTGCCCTGGCTGTGCCCTCGGTGTCTCTGGGGGTGCCCTGGCTGTCCCTAGGGTGCCCTGGCTGTCCCCTGGGTGTCCCTGGGGGTACCCTGGCTGTGCCTGGGGGGGCCCTGGCTGTGCCCTCGGTGTCCCTGAGGGTGCCCTGGCCATCCCTAGGGTGCCCTGGCTGTGCCCTAGGTGTCCCTGGGGTGCCCTGGCTGTCCCGTTAGGGTCCCTGGGGGTGCCCTGGCTGTCCCTAGGGTGCTGTGGCTTTCCCCTAGGTGTCCCAGGAGGTGCCCGCGTGTCCCTCGGGGTGCCCTGGCTGACCCCTAAGTGTCCCTGGGGGCGCCCACGGTGTCCCTGGGGTGCCCTGGCTGTCCCCTACGTGTCCCTGGGGGTGCCCAGGGTGTCCCTGGGGGTGCCCTTGCTGTCCCCTAGGTGACCCTGGGGGTGCCCTGGGTGTCCCTGGGGTGCCCTTGCTATCCCCTACTTGTCCCTGGGGGTGCCCTGGCTGTCCCATTGGTGTCCCTGGGGTGCCCTGGCTGTCCCCTAGGTGTCCCTGGGGGTGCCGTGGATGTCCTTGGGGTGCCCTGGGGGTGCCCTGCCTGTCCCCTAGGTGTCCCTGGGCGCGCCCTGGCTGTCCCCTAGGTGTCCCTGGGGTGCCCTGCCTGTCCCCTAGGTGTCCCTGGGGGTTCCCTGCCTGTCCCCTAGGTGTCCCTGGGGGTGCCCTGGGTGTCCCTGGGGGTGCCCTGTCCGTCCCCTAGGTGTCCCTGGGGGTTCCCTGCCTGTCCCCTAGGTGTCCCTGGGGGTGCCCAGGGTGTCCCTGGGGTTCCCTGGCTGTCCCCTAGGTGTCCCTGGGGTGCCCTGGCTGTCCCCTAGGTGTCCCTGGGGTGCCCTGCCTGTCCCTTAGGTGTCCCTGGGGGTGCCCTGGCTGTCCCTAGGGTGCCCTGGCTGTGCCCTCGGTGTCTCTGGGGGTGCCCTGGGTGTCCCTAGGGTGCCATGGCTGTCCCTAGGGTGCCCTGGCTGTCCCCTCGGTGTCCCTGTGGGTGCAATGGCTGTCCCTAGGGTGCCCTGGCTGGGCCCTCAGTGTCCCTGGGCGTGCCCATGGTGTTCCTGGGGTTCCCTGGCTGTCCCCTAGGTGTCCCTGGGGGTGACCTGCCTGTCCCCTAGGTGTCCCTGGGGGTGCCCTGGGTGTCCCTTGGGGTGCCCTGGCTGTCCCCTAGGTGTCCCTGGGAGTGCCCTGGTGTCCCTCGGGGTGCCCTGGGTGTCCCCTATGTGTCCTAGGGGTACCCTGCGTGTCCCCTCGGTGTCCCTGGGTGTGCCCTGGGTGTGCCTGGCGTGCCCTGGCTGTCCCCTAGGTGTCCCTGGGTGTGCCCTTGGCGTCCCTGGGGATGCCCTGGCTGTCCCCTAGGTTTCCCTGGGGGTGCCCTGGGTGTCCCTGGGGTGCCCTGGCTTTCCCCTACGTGTCCCTGGGGTGCCCTGGCTGTTCCCTAGGTGTCCCAGGGGGTGCCCTGGCTGTCCCTAGGGTGCCCTGCCTGTCCCCTCGGTGTCCCTGAGGGATGCCCTGGGTGTCCCTGGAGGTGCCCAGGCTGTCACCTAGGTGTCCCTGGGGGTGCCCAGGGTGTCCCTGGGGATGCCTTGGAGGTCCCCTAGGTGTCCCTGGGGTGCCCAGGGTGTCCCTGGTGTGCCCTGGCCATCCCCTACGTGTCCCTGGGGGTGCCCTGGGTGCCCCTGGGGGTGCCCTGGCTTTCCTTGTGGTGCTCTGGCTGTCCCCTCGGTGTCCATGTGGGTGCCCTGCCTTTCCCCTAGGTGTCCTTGGGGGGGCCCTGGCTGTCCCCTAGGTGTCCCTGGGGGTGCCATGCCTTTCCCCTAGGTGTCCCTGGGAATGCCCTGGCTGTCCCTAGGGTGCCCTGGCTGTCCCCTAGGTGTCCCTTGGGGTTCCCTGCCTGTCCCCTCGGTGTCCCTGGGGGTGCCGTGGCTGTCCCTAGGGTGCCCTGGCTGTTCCCTATGTGTCCCTGGGGGTGCCCTGGTGTCCCTCGGGGTGCCCTGGCTGTCCCCTAGGGGTCTCTGGGGGTGCCCTGGCTGTCCCCTAGGTGTCCCTGGGGGGGCCCTGGGTGTCCCTGGGGTGCTCTGGCTGTTCCCTTTGTGTCCCTGGGGGTGCCCTGGGTTTCCCTGGGGTGCCCTGGGGGTGCCCTGCCTGTCCTCTAGGTGTCCCTGGGGGTGCCCTGGCTGTCCCCTCGGTGTCCCTGGGGTGCCCTGCCTGTCCCCTAGGTGTCCCTGGGGGTGCCCTGCCTGTCCCCTAGGTGTCGTTGGGGGTACCCTGTGTGTCCCTGGGGGTGCCCTGCCTGTCCCCTAGGTGTCCCTGGGGGTGCCCTGGGTGTCCCTTGGGTGCCCTGGCTGTCCCCAAGGTGTCCCTGTGGGTGCCCCGAGTGTCCCTGGGAGTGCCCTGGCTGTCCCCTAGGGGTCTCTGGGGGTGCCCTGGCTGTCCCGTCAGTGTCCCTGGGGGTGCCCTGGCTGTCCCCTAGGTGTCCCTGGGGGTGCCCTGCCTGTCCCCTAGGTGTCCCTGGGGGTGCCCTGGGTGTCCCTGGGGGTGCCCTGGCTGTCCCCTAGGTGTCCCTGGGAGTGCCCTGGGTGTCCCTGGAGTGCCCTGGCTGTCCTCTAAATGTCCCTGGGGGTGCCCTGGCTGTCCCCTAGGTGTCCCTGGGGGTGTCCTGCCTTCCCCTAGGTGTCCCTGGGGGTGCCCTGGCTTTCCCCTCGGTGTCCCTGGGGGTGCCCTGCCTGTCCCCTTGGTGTCCCAGGGGGTGCCCTGGGTGTGCCTGGGGTGCCCTGGCTGTCCTTTAGGTGTCCCTGGGGGTGCCCTGGCTGTCCCCTTGGTGTCCCTGGGGTGCCCTGGCTGTCCCCTAGGTGTCCCTGGGGGTGCCGTGGCTGTCCTTGGGGTGCTCTGGCTGTCCCCTTGGTGTCCCTGGGGGTGCAATGGGTGTCCCTGGGGTGCCCTGGGGGTGTCCTGCCTGTCCTCTAGGTGTCCCTGGGGGTGCCCTGGCTGTCCCCTCGGTGTCCCTGGAGGTGCCCTGCCTGTCCCCTAGGTGTCCCTGGGGGGGCCCTGGCTGTCCCCTAGGTGTCCCTGGGGTGCCCTGCCTGTCCCCTAGGTGTCCCTGGGGGTGCCCTGGCTGTCCCCTAGGTGTCCCTGGGGGTGCCCAGGGTGTCCCTGGGGTTCCCTGGCTGTCCCCTAGGTGTCCCTGGGAGGGCCCTGGTGTCCCTGGGTTGCCCTGGCTGTCCCCTAGGTGTCCCTGCCTCGCTCGTATCCTCGACTCCGCCTCCGGCGCCATGGTGACTCCCCTCCCAGTCTGGACCAGTGTGGCCTCACCCCCTCCCCTGGGGCCATCCGACCCATCCCAGTATAGACCAGTAAGGCACCGAGTGGCCACCATGGACCCCCACACGCCTGGCAGTTCATCCCAGTTCATCCCAGTCCACTCTTTGTCCATCCCAGGTTTCTCTGGTCACCCTCCCAGTGCTCTCAGTCCATCCCAGTCCCGCAGGTGTTGGTGCTTGGGGCTTGATGAGCTGGTGCCTGTCCGCAACGTGGAGCGGCTCAAACGGGACCTCAGGGTGAGGGGGGCGCGGATTTGGGGGGATCCTGGGGGTCCTGAGTTGTCGTGGAGGGGGTTTTTGGGTTGTGGGGTTCTGGAGGGAGTCCTGGGGGCTGCTTTGGGTGCTTTGGGGGGTATTCGGGAGGCTTGGGCGGCCCATTTGAGGCATCAAAGAACCTGAGGAGGGTTTTGATAGCTCCTGGAGGTGGAGGCGGCCGTGGGGGTGAGCTGGCTGTCCCAGGGGGTTCCTGGCTGTCCCTCGATGTCCCTGGGGGTGCCCTAGGTGTCCATGGGGGTGCCCTGGGTGTCCCTAGGGTGCCCTGGCTGTCCCCTAGGTGTCCCTGGGGTGCCCTGGCTGTCCCCTAGGTGTCCCTGGGGGTGCCCTGACTGTCCCTAGGTGTCCCTGGGGGTACCCTGGCTGTCCCTGGAGGTGCCCTGCCTGTCCCTTAGGTGTCCCTGGGGGTGCCCTGGCTGTCCCTAGGGTGCCCTGGCTGTGCCCTCGGTGTCTCTGGGGGTGCCCTGGGTGTCCCTATGGTGCCCTGGCTGTACCCTACGTGTCCCTGGGGGTGCCCTGGCTGTCCCTAGGGTGCCCTGGCTGGGCCCTCAGTGTCTCTGGGGGTGCCCTAGGTGTCCCTGGGCGTGCCCATGGTGTTCCTGGGGTTCCCTGGCTGTCCCCTAGGTGTCCCTGGGGGAGCCCTGGGTGTCCCCTAGGTGTCCCTTGGGGTGCCCTGCCTGTCCCCTAGGTGTCCCTGGGGGTGCCCTGGCTGTCCCTAGGGTGCCCTGGCTGTGCCCTCGGTGTCCCTGGGGTGCCCTGGCTGTCCCTGGAGTGCCCTGGCTGTCCCCTAGGTGTCCCTGGGGGGGCCCTGGCTGTCCCCTAGGTGTCCCTGGGGGTGCACTGCCTGTCCCCTAGGTGTCCCTGGGGGTGCCCTGGCTGTCGTCTAGGTGTCCCTGGGGGTGCCCTGGGTGTCCCTGGGGATGCCCTGACTGTTCCCTAGGTGTCCCTGGGGGTGCCCTGGGTGTCCCTGGGGGGGCCCTGGCTGTCCCCTAGGGGTCTCTGGGGGTGCGCTGCCTGTCCCCTAGGTGTCCCTGGGGGTGCCCTGGGTGTCCCTGGGGGTGCCCTGCCTGTCCCCTAGGTGTCCCTGAGGGGTGCCCTGGGTGTCCCTGGGGGTGCCCAGGCTGTCTCCTAGGTGTCCCTGGGGGTGCCCAGGGTGTCCCTGGGGATACCTTGGAGGTCCCCTAGGTGTCCCTGGGGTGCCCTGGCTATCCCCTCGGTGTCCCTGGGGGTGCCCAGGGTGTTCCTGGGGTGCCCTGGCTGTCCCCTACGTGTCCCTGGGGGTGCCCTGGCTGTCCCTGGGGGTGCCATGCCTGTCCCCTAGGTGTCCCTGGGGGTGCCCTGGCTGTCCCCAGGGTGCCCTGGCTGTGCCCTCGGTGTCTCTGGGGGTGCCCTGGCTGTCCCTAGGGTGCCCTGGCTGTCCCCTGGGTGTCCCTGGGGGTACCCTGGCTGTGCCTGGGGGGGCCCTGGCTGTGCCCTCGGTGTCCCTGAGTGTGCCCTGGCCATCCCTAGGGTGCCCTGGCTGTGCCCTAGGTGTCCCTGGGGTGCCCTGGCTGTCCTGTTAGGGTCCCTGGGGGTGCCCTGGCTGTCCCTAGGGTGCTGTGGCTTTCCCCTAGGTGTCCCTGGAGGTGCCCGCGTGTCCCTCGGGGTGCCCTGGCTGACCCCTAAGTGTCCCTGGGGGCGCCCACGGTGTCCCTGGGGTGCCCTGGCTGTCCCCTACGTGTCCCTGGGGGTGCCCAGGGTGTCCCTGGGGGTGCCCTTGCTGTCCCCTAGGTGTCCCTGGGGGTGCCCTGGGTGTCCCTGGGGTGCCCTTGCTATCCCCTACTTGTCCCTGGGGGTGCCCTGGCTGTCCCCTTGGTGTCCCTGGGGTGCCCTGGCTGTCCCCTAGGTGTCCCTGGGGGTGCCGTGGATGTCCTTGGGGTGCTCTGGCTGTCTTCTTGGTGTCCCTGGGGGTGCCCTGGGTGTCCCTGGGGTGCCCTGGGGGTGCCCTGCCTGTCCCCTAGGTGTCCCTGGGCGCGCCCTGGCTGTCCCCTAGGTGTCTCTGGGGTGCCCTGCCTGTCCCCTAGGTGTCCCTGGGGGTTCCCTGCCTGTCCCCTAGGTGTCCCTGGGGGTGCCCTGGGTGTCCCTGGGGGTGCCCTGTCCGTCCCCTAGGTGTCCCTGGGGGTTCCCTGCCTGTCCCCTAGGTGTCCCTGGGGGTGCCCAGGGTGTCCCTGGGGTTCCCTGGCTGTCCCCTAGGTGTCCCTGGGGTGCCCTGGCTGTCCCCTAGGTGTCCCTGGGGTGCCCTGCCTGTCCCTTAGGTGTCTCTGGGGGTGCCCTGGCTGTCCCTAGGGTGCCCTGGCTGTGCCCTCGGTGTCTCTGGGGGTGCCCTGGGTGTCCCTAGGGTGCCATGGCTGTCCCTAGGGTGCCCTGGCTGTCCCCTCGGTGTCCCTGTGGGTGTAATGGCTGTCCCTAGGGTGCCCTGGCTGGGCCCTCAGTGTCCCTGGGCGTGCCCATGGTGTTCCTGGGGTTCCCTGGCTGTCCCCTAGGTGTCCCTGGGGGGGCCCTGGGTGTCCACTAGGTGTCCCTGGGGGTGCCCCGGCTGTCCCCTAGGTGTCCCTGGGGGTGCCCTGGCTGTCCCCTAGGTGTCCCTGGGGGTGCCCAGGTTGTGCCTGGGGTGCCCTGGCTGTCCCCTAGGTGTCCCTGGGGGTGCCCAGGGTGTCCCTGGGGATGCCCTGGCTGTCCCCTAGGTGTCCCTGGGGGTGCCCTGGATGTCCCTGGGGGCGCCCTGGCTGTCCTCTAGGTGTCCCTGGGCGTGCCCTCCCTGTCTCTCGGGATGCCCTGACTGTCCCCTAGGTGTCCCTGGGGGTGCCCTGGTGTCCCTCGGGGTGCCCTGGGTGTCCCCTATGTGTCCTGGGGGTACCCTGCGTGTCCCCTCGGTGTCCCTGGGTGTGCCCTGGGTGTTCCTGGGGTGCCCTGGCTGTCCCCTAGGTGTCCCTGGGTGTGCCCTGGGTGTCCCTGGGGATGCCCTGGCTGTTCCCTAGGTGTCCCTGGGGGTGCCCTGGGTGTCCCTGGGGTGCCCTGGCTTTCCCCTACGTGTCCCTGGGGTGCCCTGGCTGTTCCCTAGGTGGCCCAGGGGGTGCCCTGGCTGTCCCTAGGGTGCCCTGCCTGTCCCCTCGGTGTCCCTGAGGGGTGCCCTGGGTGTCCCTGGGGGTGCCCAGGCTGTCACCTAGGTGTCCCTGGGTGTGCCCAGGGTGTCCCTGTGGATGCCTTGGAGGTCCCCTAGGTGTCCCTGGGGTGCCCAGGGTGTCCCTGGTGTGCCCTGGCTGTCCCCTACGTGTCCCTGGGGGTGCCCTGGGTGCCCCTGGGGGTGCCCTGGCTTTCCTTGTGGTGCTCTGGCTGTCCCCTCGGTGTCCATGGGGGTGCCCTGCCTTTCCCCTAGGTGTCCTTGGGGGGACCTGGCTGTCCCCTAGGTGTCCCTGGGGGTGCCATGCCTTTCCCCTAGGTGTCCCTGGGGGTGCCCTGGCTGTCCCTAGGGTGCCCTGGCTGTCCTCTAGGTGTCCCTGGGGGTGCCCTGGTGTCCCTCGGTGTGCCCTGGCTTTCCCCTAGGGGTCTCTGGGGGTGCCCTGCCTGTCCCCTAGGTGTCCCTCGGGGAGCCCTGGGTGTCTCTGGGGGTGCCCTGGCTGTCCCGTCAGTGTCCCTGGGGGTGCCCTGGCTGTCCCCTAGGTGTCCCTGGGGGTGACCTGCCTGTCCCCTAGGTGTCCCTGGGGGTGCCCTGGGTGTCCCTTGGGGTGCCCTGGCTGTCCCCTAGGTGTCCCTGGGAGTGCCCTGGTGTCCCTCGGGGTGCCCTGGGTGTCCCCTATGTGTCCTAGGGGTACCCTGCGTGTCCCCTCGGTGTCCCTGGGTGTGCCCTGGGTGTGCCTGGCGTGCCCTGGCTGTCCCCTAGGTGTCCCTGGGTGTGCCCTTGGTGTCCCTGGGGATGCCCTGGCTGTCCCCTAGGTTTCCCTGGGGGTGCCCTGGGTGTCCCTGGGGTGCCCTGGCTTTCCCCTACGTGTCCCTGGGGTGCCCTGGCTGTTCCCTAGGTGTCCCAGGGGGTGCCCTGGCTGTCCCTAGGGTGCCCTGCCTGTCCCCTCGGTGTCCCAGAGGGATGCCCTGGGTGTCCCTGGGGGTGCCCAGGCTGTCACCTAGGTGTCCCTGGGGGTGCCCAGGGTGTCCCTGGGGATGCCTTGGAGGTCCCCTAGGTGTCCCTGGGGTGCCCAGGGTGTCCCTGGTGTGCCCTGGCTGTCCCCTACGTGTCCCTGAGGGTGCCCTGGGTGCCCCTGGGCGTACCCTGGCTTTCCTTGTGGTGCTCTGGCTGTCCCCTCGGTGTCCATGTGGGTGCCCTGCCTTTCCCCTAGGTGTCCTTGGGGGGGCCCTGGCTGTCCCCTAGGTGTCCCTGGGGGTGCCATGCCTTTCCCCTAGGTGTCCCTGGGGGTGCCCTGGCTGTCCCTAGGGTGCCCTGGCTGTCCCCTAGGTGTCCCTTGGGGTTCCCTGCCTGTCCCCTCGGTGTCCCTGGGGGTGCCCTGGCTGTCCCTAGGGTGCCCTGGCTGTCCCCTAGGTGTCCCTGGGGGTGCCCTGGTGTCCCTCGGGGTGCCCTGGCTGTCCCCTAGGGGTCTCTGGGGGTGCCCTGCCTGTCCCCTAGGTGTCCCTCGGGGAGCCCTGGGTGTCTCTGGGGGTGCCCTGGCTGTTCCCTAGGTGTCCCTGGGGGGGCCCTGGGTGTCCCTGGGGTGCTCTGGCTGTTCCCTTGGTGTCCCTGGGGGTGGTCTGGGTGTCCCTGGGGTGCCCTGGGGGTGCCCTGCCTGTCCCCTAGGTGTCCCTGGGGGTGCCCTGGCTGTCCCCTCGGTGTCCCTGGGGTGCCCTGCCTGTCCCCTAAGTGTCCCTGGGGGTGCCCTGCCTGTCCCCTAGGTGTCGTTGGGGGTGCCCTGGGTGTCCCTGGGGGTGCCCTGCCTGTCCCCTAGGTGTCCCTGGGGGTCCCCTGGGTGTCCCTTGGGTGCCCTGGCTGTCCCCAAGGTGTCCCTGTGGGTGCCCTGAGTGTCCCTGGGAGTGCCCTGGCTGTCCCCTAGGGGTCTCTGGGGGTGCCCTGGCTGTCCCCTCGGTGTCCCTGGGGGTGCCAGGGTGTCCCTGGGGTGCCCTGGCTGTCCCCTACGTGTCCCTGGGGGTGCCCAGGGTGTCCCTGGGGGTGCCCTTGCTTTCCCGTAGGTGTCCCTGGGGGTGCCCTGGGTGTCCCTGGGGGTGCCCTGGCTGTCCCTGGGGTGCTCTGGCTGTCCCCTTGGTGTCCCTGGGGATGCCCTGGCTGTCCCCTAGCTGTCCCTGGGGGTGCCCTGGCTGTCCCTGGGGTGCTCTGGCTGTCCCCTTGGTGTCCCTGGGGGTGCCCTTGCTGTCCCCTAGCTGTCCCTGGGGGTGCCCTGGGTGTCCCTGGGGGTGCCCTGGTTGTCCCCTCGGTGTCCCTGGGGGTACCCTGCCTTTCCCCTAGGTGTCCTTGGGGGTACCCTGGCTGTCCCCTAGGTGTCCCTGGGGGTGCCCTGGCTGTCCCTAGGGTGCCCTGGCTGTGCCCTCAGTGTCTCTGGGGGTTCCCTGCCTGTCCCCTCGGTGTCCCTGGGGGTTCCCTGGCTGTCCCTAGGGCGCCCTGGCTGTCCCCTAGGTGTCCCTGGGGGTGCCCTGGGTGTCCCTGGGGTGCCCTGCCTGTCCCCTAGGTGTCCCTGGGGGTTCCGTGGGTGTCCCTGGGGTTGCCTTGGCTGTCCCCTCGGTGTCCCTGAGGGTGCCGTGGCCGTCTCTAGGGTGCCCTGGCTGTGCCCTAGGTGTCCCTGGGGTGCCCTGGCTGTCCCGTTAGTGTCCCTGGGGGTGCTCTGGCTGTCCCTAGGGTGCCCTGGCTTTCCCCTAGGTGTCCCTGGGGGTGCCATGGTGTCCCTCGGGGTGCCCTGGCTGTCCCCTAAGTGTCCCTGGGGGCGCCCAGGGTGTCCCTGGGGTGCCCTGGCTGTCCCCTACGTGTCCCTGGGGGTGCCCAGGGTGTCCCTGGGGGTGCCCCTTGCTGTCCCCTAGGTGTCCCTGGGGGTGCCCTGGTGTCCCTCGGGGTGCCCTGGCTGTCCCCTAAGTGTCCCTGGGGGCGCCTAGGGTGTCCCTGGGGTGCCGTGGCTGTCCCCTACGTGTCCCTGGGGGTGCCCAGGGTGTCCCTGGGGGTGCCCTGGCTGTCCCCTAGGTGTCCCTGTGGGTCTCCTTGGTGTCCCTGGGGGTGCCCAGTGTGTCCCTTAGGTGTCCCTAGAGTTCCCTTGCTGTCCCGTAGGTGTCCCTGGGGGTGCCCTGGCTGTCCCTGGGGTGCTCTGGATGTCCCATTGGTGTCCCTGAGGGTGCCCTGGCTGTCCCCTTGGTGTCCCTAGGGTGCCCTGTCTGTGCCCTTGGTGTCCCTGGGGGTGCCCTGGCTGTCCCTAGGGTGCCCTGGCTGTCCCCTAGGTGTCCCTGGGGGTGCCCTGAGTGTGCCTAGGGTGCCCTGGCTGTCCTATAGGTGTCCCTGGGGGTGCCCTGGGTGTCTCTGGGGGGGCCCTGGCTGTCCCCTAGTGGTCTCTGGGGGTGCCCTGCCTGTCCCCTAGGTGTCCCTGGGGGTGCCCTGGCTGTCCCCTTGGTGTCCCTAGAGTGCCCTGTCTGTGCCCTTGGTGTCCCTGGGGGTGCCCTGGCTGTCCCTAGGGTGCCCTGGCTGTCCCCTAGGTGTCCCTGAGGGGTGCCCTGGGTGTCCCTGGGGGTGCCCAGGCTGTCCCCTAGGTGTCCCTGGGGGTGCCCTGGGTGTCCCTGGGGATGCCTTGGAGGTCCCCTAGGTGTCCCTGGGGTGCCCTGGCTGTCCCCTCGGTGTCCCTGGGGGTGCCCTGGGTGTCCCTGGGGGTGCCCTGGCTGTCCCCTAGGTGTCCCTGGGTGTGCACTGCCTGTCCCCTACGTGTTCCTGGGGGTGCCATGCCTGTCCCCTAGGTGTCACTGGGGGTGCCCTGGCTGTCCCCAGGGTGCCCTGGCTGTCCCCTAGGTGTCCCTGGGGGTGCCCTGGGTGTGCCTGGGGGGGCCCTGGCTGTGCCCTCGGTGTCCCTGAGGGTGCCCTGGCCGTCCCTAGGGTGCCCTGGCTGTGCCATAGGTGTCCCTGGGGTGCCTTGGCTGTCCCGTTAGTGTCCGTGGGGGTGCCCTGGCTGTCCCTAGGGTGCCCTGGCTTTCCCCTAGGTGTCCCTGGGGGTGCCCTGGTGTCCCTCGGGGTGCCCTGGCTGTCCCCTAAGTGTACCTGGGGGCGCCCAGGGTGTCCCTGGGGGTGCCATGCCTGTCCCCTAGGTGTCCCTGGGGGTGCCCTTGCTGTCCCCAGGGTGCCCTGGCTGTGCCCTCGGTGTCTCTGGGGGTGCCCTGGCTGTCCCTAGGGTGCCCTGGCTGTCCCCTGGGTGTCCCTGAGGGTACCCTGGCTGTGCCTGGGGGGGCCCTGGCTGTGCCCTCGGTGTCCCTGAGGGTGCCCTGGCCATCCCTAGGGTGCCCTGGCTGTGCCCTAGGTGTCCCTGGGGTGCCCTGGCTGTCCCGTTAGGGTCCCTGGGGGTGCCCTGGCTGTCCCTAGGGTGCTGTGGCTTTCCCCTAGGTGTCCCTGGAGGTGCCCGGGTGTCCCTCGGGGTGCCCTGGCTGACCCCTAAGTGTCCCTGGGGGCGCCCACGGTGTCCCTGGGGTGCCCTGGCTGTCCCCTACGTGTCCCTGGGGGTGCCCAGGGTTTCCCTGGGGGTGCCCTTGCTGTCCCCTAGGTGTCCCTGGGGGTGCCCTGGGTGTCCCTGGGGTGCCCTTGCTATCCCCTACTTGTCCCTGGGGGTGCCCTGGCTGTCCCCTTGGTGTCCCTGGGGTGCCCTGGCTGTCCCCTAGGTGTCCCTGGGGGTGCCGTGGATGTCCTTGGGGTGCTCTGGCTGTCTTCTTGGTGTCCCTGGGGGTGCCCTGGGTGTCCCTGGGGTGCCCTGGGGGTGCCCTGCCTGTCCCCTAGGTGTCCCTGGGCGCGCCCTGGCTGTCCCCTAGGTGTCCCTGGGGTGCCCTGCCTGTCCCCTAGGTGTCCCTGGGGGTTCCCTGCCTGTCCCCTAGGTGTCCCTGGGGGTGCCCTGGGTGTCCCTGGGGGTGCCCTGTCCGTCCCCTAGGTGTCCCTGGGGGTTCCCTGCCTGTCCCCTAGGTGTCCCTGGGGGTGCCCAGGGTGTCCCTGGGGTTCCCTGGCTGTCCCCTAGGTGTCCCTGGGGTGCCCTGGCTGTCCCCTAGGTGTCCCTGGGGTGCCCTGCCTGTCCCTTAGGTGTCCCTGGGGGTGCCCTGGCTGTCCCTAGGGTGCCCTGGCTGTGCCCTCGGTGTCTCTGGGGGTGCCCTGGGTGTCCCTAGGGTGCCATGGCTGTCCCTAGGGTGCCCTGGCTGTCCCCTCGGTGTCCCTGTGGGTGCAATGGCTGTCCCTAGGGTGCCCTGGCTGGGCCCTCAGTGTCCCTGGGCGTGCCCATGGTGTTCCTGGGGTTCCCTGGCTGTCCCCTAGGTGTCCCTGGGGGGGCCCTGGGTGTCCCCTAGGTGTCCCTGGGGGTGCCACGGCTGTCCCCTAGGTGTCCCTGGGGGTGCCCTGGCTGTCCCCTAGGTGTCCCTGGGGGTGCCCAGGTTGTGCCTGGGGTGCCCTGGCTGTCCCCTAGGTGTCCCTGGGGGTGCCCAGGGTGTCCCTGGGGATGCCCTGGCTGTCCCCTAGGTGTCCCTGGGGGTGCCCTGGATGTCCCTGGGGGCGCCCTGGCTGTCCTCTAGGTGTCCCTGGGCGTGCCCTCCCTGTCTCTCGGGATGCCCTGACTGTCCCCTAGGTGTCTCTGGGGGTGCCCTGGTGTCCCTCGGGGTGCCCTGGGTGTCCCCTATGTGTCCTGGGGGTACCCTGCGTGTCCCCTCGGTGTCCCTGGGTGTGCCCTGGGTGTGCCTGGGGTGCCCTGGCTGTCCCCTAGGTGTCCCTGGGTGTGCCCTGGGTGTCCCTGGGGATGCCCTGGCTGTTCCCTAGGTGTCCCTGGGGGTGCCCTGGGTGTCCCTGGGGTGCCCTGGCTTTCCCCTACGTGTCCCTGGGGTGCCCTGGCTGTTCCCTAGGTGGCCCAGGGGGTGCCCTGGCTGTCCCTAGGGTGCCCTGCCTGTCCCCTCGGTGTCCCTGAGGGGTGCCCTGGGTGTCCCTGGGGGTGCCCAGGCTGTCACCTAGGTGTCCCTGGGTGTGCCCAGGGTGTCCTTGGGGATGCCTTGGAGGTCCCCTAGGTGTCCCTGGGGTGCCCAGGGTGTCCCTGGTGTGCCCTGGCTGTCCCCTACGTGTCCCTGGGGGTGCCCTGGGTGCCCCTGGGGGTGCCCTGGCTTTCCTTGTGGTGCTCTGGCTGTCCCCTCGGTGTCCATGGGGGTGCCCTGCCTTTCCCCTAGGTGTCCTTGGGGGGACCTGGCTGTCCCCTAGGTGTCCCTGGGGGTGCCATGCCTTTCCCCTAGGTGTCCCTGGGGGTGCCCTGGCTGTCCCTAGGGTGCCCTGGCTGTCCTCTAGGTGTCCCTGGGGGTGCCCTGGTGTCCCTCGGTGTGCCCAGGCTGTCCCCTAGGGGTCTCTGGGGGTGCCCTGCCTGTCCCCTAGGTGTCCCTCGGGGAGCCCTGGGTGTCTCTGGGGGTGCCCTGGCTGTCCCGTCAGTGTCCCTGGGGGTGCCCTGGCTGTCCCCTAGGTGTCCCTGGGGGTGACCTGCCTGTCCCCTAGGTGTCCCTGGGGGTGCCCTGGGTGTCCCTAGGGTTCCCTGGCTGTCCCGTAGGTATCCATGGGGGTGCCCTGGCTGTCCCTGGGGTGCTCTGGATGTCCCCTTGGTGTCCCTGAGGGTGCCCTGGCTGTCCCCTTGGTGTCCCTAGGGTGCCCTGTGTGTGCCCTTGGTGTCCCTGGGGGTGCCATGGCTGTCCCTAGGGTGCCCTGGCTGTCCCCTAGGTGTCCCTGGGGGTGCCCTGGTGTCCCTCGGGGTGCCCTGGCTGTCCCCTTGGTGTCCCTGGGGGTGCCCTGGGTATCCCTGGGGTGCCCTGGCTGTCCTCTAGGTGTCCTTGGGGGTGCCCTTGGTGTCCCTGGGGGTGCCCTGGCTGTCCCCTAGGTGTCCCTGGGGGTGCCCTGAGTGTCCCTGGGGGTGCCCTGGCTGTCCCCTAGTGGTCTCTGGGGGTGCCCTGCCTGTCCCCTAGGTGTCCCTGGGGGTGCCCTGCCTGTCCCCTAGGTGTCCCTGGGGGCGCCCTGGCTGTCCCTAGGGTGCCCTGGCTGTGCCCTAGGTGTCCCTGGAGTGCCCTGGCTGTCCCTGGGGGTGCCATGGCTGTCCCCTCGTTGTCCCTGGGGGTACCCTGCGTGTCCCCTAGGTGTTCTTGGGGGTGCCCTGGCTGTCCCCTACGTGTCCCTGGGGTGCCCTGGATGTTCCCTAGGTGGCCCAGGGGGGTGCCCTGGCTGTCCCTAGGGTGCCCTGGCTGTCCCCTAGGTGTCCCTGAGGGGTGCCCTGGGTGTCCCTGGGGGTGCCCAGGCTGTCTCCTAGGTGTCCCTGGGGGTGCCCAGGGTGTCCCTGGGGATGCCTTGGAGGTCCCCTAGGTGTCCCTGGGGTGCCCTGGCTATCCCCTCGGTGTCCCTGGGGGTGCCCAGGGTGTTCCTGGGGTGCCCTGGCTGTCCCCTACGTGTCCCTGGGGGTGCCCTGGCTGTCCCTGGGGGTGCCATGCCTGTCCCCTAGGTGTCCCTGGGGGTGCCCTTGCTGTCCCCAGGGTGCCCTGGCTGTGCCCTCGGTGTCTCTGGGGGTGCCCTGGCTGTCCCTAGGGTGCCCTGGCTGTCCCCTGGGTGTCCCTGAGGGTACCCTGGCTGTGCCTGGGGGGGCCCTGGCTGTGCCCTCGGTGTCCCTGAGGGTGCCCTGGCCATCCCTAGGGTGCCCTGGCTGTGCCCTAGGTGTCCCTGGGGTGCCCTGGCTGTCCCGTTAGGGTCCCTGGGGGTGCCCTGGCTGTCCCTAGGGTGCTGTGGCTTTCCCCTAGGTGTCCCTGGAGGTGCCCGCGTGTCCCTCGGGGTGCCCTGGCTGACCCCTAAGTGTCCCTGGGGGCGCCCACGGTGTCCCTGGGGTGCCCTGGCTGTCCCCTACGTGTCCCTGGGGGTGCCCAGGGTGTCCCTGGGGTGCCCTTGCTATCCCCTACTTGTCCCTGGGGGTGCCCTGGCTGTCCCCTTGGTGTCCCTGGGGTGCCCTGGCTGTCCCCTAGGTGTCCCTGGGGGTGCCGTGGATGTCCTTGGGGTGCTCTGGCTGTCTTCTTGGTGTCCCTGGGGGTGCCCTGGGTGTCCCTGGGGTGCCCTGGGGGTGCCCTGCCTGTCCCCTAGGTGTCCCTGGGCGCGCCCTGGCTGTCCCCTAGGTGTCCCTGGGGTGCCCTGCCTGTCCCCTAGGTGTCCCTGGGGGTTCCCTGCCTGTCCCCTAGGTGTCCCTGGGGGTGCCCTGGGTGTCCCTGGGGGTGCCCTGTCCGTCCCCTAGTTGTCCCTGGGGGTTCCCTGCCTGTCCCCTAGGTGTCCCTGGGGGTGCCCAGGGTGTCCCTGGGGTTCCCTGGCTGTCCCCTAGGTGTCCCTGGGGTGCCCTGGCTGTCCCCTAGGTGTCCCTGGGGTGCCCTGCCTGTCCCTTAGGTGTCCCTGGGGGTGCCCTGGCTGTCCCTAGGGTGCCCTGGCTGTGCCCTCGGTGTCTCTGGGGGTGCCCTGGGTGTCCCTAGGGTGCCATGGCTGTCCCTAGGGTGCCCTGGCTGTCCCCTCGGTGTCCCTGTGGGTGCAATGGCTGTCCCTAGGGTGCCCTGGCTGGGCCCTCAGTGTCCCTGGGCGTGCCCATGGTGTTCCTGGGGTTCCCTGGCTGTCCCCTAGGTGTCCCTGGGGGGGCCCTGGGTGTCCCCTAGGTGTCCCTGGGGGTGCCACGGCTGTCCCCTAGGTGTCCCTGGGGGTGCCCTGGCTGTCCCCTAGGTGTCCCTGGGGGTGCCCAGGTTGTGCCTGGGGTGCCCTGGCTGTCCCCTAGGTGTCCCTGGGGGTGCCCAGGGTGTCCCTGGGGATGCCCTGGCTGTCCCCTAGGTGTCCCTGGGGGTGCCCTGGATGTCCCTGGGGGCGCCCTGGCTGTCCTCTAGGTGTCCCTGGGCGTGCCCTCCCTGTCTCTCGGGATGCCCTGACTGTCCCCTAGGTGTCTCTGGGGGTGCCCTGGTGTCCCTCGGGGTGCCCTGGGTGTCCCCTATGTGTCCTGGGGGTACCCTGCGTGTCCCCTCGGTGTCCCTGGGTGTGCCCTGGGTGTGCCTGGGGTGCCCTGGCTGTCCCCTAGGTGTCCCTGGGTGTGCCCTTGGTGTCCCTGGGGATGCCCTGGCTGTCCCCTAGGTTTCCCTGGGGGTGCCCTGGGTGTCCCTGGGGTGCCCTGGCTTTCCCCTACGTGTCCCTGGGGTGCCCTGGCTGTTCCCTAGGTGGCCCAGGGGGTGCCCTGGCTGTCCCTAGGGTGCCCTGCCTGTCCCCTCGGTGTCCCTGAGGGATGCCCTGGGTGTCCCTGGGGGTGCCCAGGCTGTCACCTAGGTGTCCCTGGGGGTGCCCAGGGTGTCCCTGGGGATGCCTTGGAGGTCCCCTAGGTGTCCCTGGGGTGCCCAGGGTGTCCCTGGTGTGCCCTGGCCATCCCCTACGTGTCCCTGGGGGTGCCCTGGGTGCCCCTGGGGGTGCCCTGGCTTTCCTTGTGGTGCTCTGGCTGTCCCCTCGGTGTCCATGTGGGTGCCCTGCCTTTCCCCTAGGTGTCCTTGGGGGGGCCCTGGCTGTCCCCTAGGTGTCCCTGGGGGTGCCATGCCTTTCCCCTAGGTGTCCCTGGGAATGCCCTGGCTGTCCCTAGGGTGCCCTGGCTGTCCCCTAGGTGTCCCTTGGGGTTCCCTGCCTGTCCCCTCGGTGTCCCTGGGGGTGCCCTGGCTGTCCCTAGGGTGCCCTGGCTGTCCCCTATGTGTCCCTGGGGGTGCCCTGGTGTCCCTCGGGGTGCCCTGGCTGTCCCCTAGGGGTCTCTGGGGGTGCCCTGGCTGTCCCCTAGGTGTCCCTGGGGGGGCCCTGGGTGTCCCTGGGGTGCTCTGGCTGTTCCCTTTGTGTCCCTGGGGGTGCCCTGGGTGTCCCTGGGGTGCCCTGGGGGTGCCCTGCCTGTCCTCTAGGTGTCCCTGGGGGTGCCCTGGCTGTCCCCTCGGTGTCCCTGGGGTGCCCTGCCTGTCCCCTAGGTGTCCCTGGGGGTGCCCTGCCTGTCCCCTAGGTGTCGTTGGGGGTACCCTGTGTGTCCCTGGGGGTGCCCTGCCTGTCCCCTAGGTGTCCCTGGGGGTGCCCTGGGTGTCCCTTGGGTGCCCTGGCTGTCCCCAAGGTGTCCCTGTGGGTGCCCCGAGTGTCCCTGGGAGTGCCCTGGCTGTCCCCTAGGGGTCTCTGGGGGTGCCCTGGCTGTCCCGTCAGTGTCCCTGGGGGTGCCCTGGCTGTCCCCTAGGTGTCCCTGGGGGTGCCCTGCCTGTCCCCTAGGTGTCCCTGGGGGTGCCCTGGGTGTCCCTGGGGGTGCCCTGGCTGTCCCCTAGGTGTCCCTGGGAGTGCCCTGGGTGTCCCTGGAGTGCCCTGGCTGTCCTCTAAATGTCCCTGGGGGTGCCCTGGCTGTCCCCTAGGTGTCCCTGGGGGTGTCCTGCCTTCCCCTAGGTGTCCCTGGGGGTGCCCTGGCTTTCCCCTCGGTGTCCCTGGGGGTGCCCTGCCTGTCCCCTTGGTGTCCCAGGGGGTGCCCTGGGTGTGCCTGGGGTGCCCTGGCTGTCCCCTAGGTGTCCCTGGGGGTGCCCTGGCTGTCCCCTTGGTGTCCCTGGGGTGCCCTGGCTGACCCCTAGGTGTCCCTGGGGGTGCCCTGGCTGTCCTTGGGGTGCTCTGGCTGTCCCCTTGGTGTCCCTGGGGGTGCAATGGGTGTCCCTGGGGTGCCCTGGGGGTGTCCTGCCTGTCCTCTAGGTGTCCCTGGGGGTGCCCTGGCTGTCCCCTCGGTGTCCCTGGAGGTGCCCTGCCTGTCCCCTAGGTGTCCCTGGGGGGGCCCTGGCTGTCCCCTAGGTGTCCCTGGGGTGCCCTGGTGTCCCCTAGGTGTCCCTGGGGGTGCCCTGGCTGTCCCCTAGGTGTCCCTGTGGGTGCCCAGGGTGTCCCTGGGGTTCCCTGGCTGTCCCCTAGGTGTCCCTGGGAGGGCCCTGGTGTCCCTGGGTTGCCCTGGCTGTCCCCTAGGTGTCCCTGCCTCGCTCGTATCCTCGACTCCGCCTCCGGCGCCATGGTGACTCCCCTCCCAGTCTGGACCAGTGTGGCCTCACCCCCTCCCCTGGGGCCATCCGACCCACCTCAGTATAGACCAGTAAGGCACCGAGTGGCCACCATGGACCCCCACACGCCTGGCAGTTCATCCCAGTTCATCCCAGTCCACTCTTTGTCCATCCCAGGTTTCTCTGGTCACCCTCCCAGTGCTCTCAGTCCATCCCAGTCCCGCAGGTGTTGGTGCTTGGGGCTTGATGAGCTGGTGCCTGTCCGCAACGTGGAGCGGCTCAAACGGGACCTCAGGGTGAGGGGGGCGCGGATTTGGGGGGATCCTGGGGGTCCTGAGTTGTCGTGGAGGGGGTTTTTGGGTTGTGGGGTTCTGGAGGGAGTCCTGGGGGCTGCTTTGGGTGCTTTGGGGGGTATTCGGGAGGCTTGGGCGGCCCATTTGAGGCATCAAAGAACCTGAGGAGGGTTTTGATAGCTCCTGGAGGTGGAGGCGGCCGTGGGGGTGAGCTGGCTGTCCCAGGGGGTTCCTGGCTGTCCCTCGATGTCCCTGGGGGTGCCCTAGGTGTCCATGGGGGTGCCCTGGGTGTCCCTAGGGTGCCCTGGCTGTCCCCTAGGTGTCCCTGGGGTGCCCTGGCTGTCCCCTAGGTGTCCCTGGGGGTGCCCTGACTGTCCCTAGGTGTCCCTGGGGGTACCCTGGCTGTCCCTGGAGGTGCCCTGCCTGTCCCTTAGGTGTCCCTGGGGGTGCCCTGGCTGTCCCTAGGGTGCCCTGGCTGTGCCCTCGGTGTCTCTGGGGGTGCCCTGGGTGTCCCTAGGGTGCCATGGCTGTCCCTAGGGTGCCCTGGCTGTCCCCTCGGTGTCCCTGGGGGTGCCCTGGGTGTCCCTATGGTGCCCTGGCTGTACCCTACGTGTCCCTGGGGGTGCCCTGGCTGTCCCTAGGGTGCCCTGGCTGGGTCCTCAGTGTCTCTGGGGGTGCCCTAGGTGTCCCTGGGCGTGCCCATGGTGTTCCTGGGGTTCCCTAGCTGTCCCCTAGGTGTCCCTGGGGGAGCCCTGGGTGTCCCCTAGGTGTCCCTGGGGGTGCCCTGCCTGTCCCCTAGGTGTCCCTGGGGGTGCCCTGGCTGTCCCTAGGGTGCCCTGGCTGTGCCCTCGGTGTCCCTGGGGGTGCCCTGGC
>NW_027094622.1:0-69595 GCF_029207755.1 Chamaea fasciata
CGGATGCCTGCGTTGCGGCCCCCCAAAAACCCATGGCCGCCCCCCGAGCTGATATCGACCCCCCCACAGCATCATTGATCCCCACCCGAGTGTCACTGACCCCCCCAATGTCATTGATGCCCCCCCAATATTCCATTGATCCTTCCTCAGCGTCGCTGACCCCCCCCAAAATTCCATTGATCCCCTCCACTTGATCCCGCCCTTTTTCTCCCCTCACGTTTCGCGCCCTTTTTCTCCCCTCACGTTTCCCGCCCTTTTTCGTGGGGAACGACCCCTGAGGGGTCCTGTGGAAGGATTCTGGAGGTCCGAGGGGTGAATTTGGGGTTTGGAGGGAGGTTTTGGGGGGTCCCAGGGATGGATTTGGGGGTTTTTGGGGGTCCAAGGGATGGATTTGGGGGTCCCGGGGTGGATCTGGGGTCCTGGGGAGGTTTTGGGGGGTCCCAGGGGTGGATTTGGGGTTCATAGGGAGGGGTTTTTGGGGGTTTTTTGGGGCCTAAGGGCTGAATTTGGGGTCCGGGGAGAGGTTGTGGGGGTTTTTTGGGGTCCCAGGGGTGAATTTGGGGTCCGGGGAGGGGTTTTTGGGGGTCCCCCACCTGCAGGGCGTCGCGGGGGTGGCAGGGGGAGGGGCAGCGGGGGGGGCCCAGCGCCCACCCCCCCTTGGGCTTCAGGAGGGCGTCGATGAGACCGAAACAGCTCGGGGGGGGGGGGGGGGGTCAAAAACGGGGGGGGGTCACGGGCTGGAACCCCCCAGTGCCCCCCAAACCACCCCCAGGGCCCCCCCGACCTCCAGGAGCCCGCAAAACCCTCCTCAGGTTCCTTTGATGCCTCAAATGGGCCGCCCAAACCTCCCGAAGCCCCCCCAAAAACACCCACAGCAGCCCCTTGAGACTCCCCGCAGACCCCCCAAAACCCCCCAAACCCCTCCAGGACAACTCGGGACCCCCAGGACCCCCAAAATCCGCCCCCCCCTCCCCCTGAGGCCTCATTTGACCCGCTCCACGTTGCGGACAGGCACCAGCTGATCAAGCCACAAGCACCAGCACCTGCGGGACTGGGATGGACTGGGAGCACTGGGAGGGTGATCAGAGGGAACTGGGATGGACGGGGAGTGGACTGGGACGAACTGGCAGGCGTGTGGGGGTCGATGGTGGGCACACGGTGCCTTACTGGTCTGTACTGGGATGGGTCCAATGGCCCCAGGGGAGGGGGTGTGGCCACACTGGTCCAGACTGGGAGGGGTGTCACCATGGCGCCGGAGGCGGAGTCGAGGATCCGAGCGAGGCAGGGACACCTAGGGGACAGCCAGGGCACACCCAGGGACACCTAGGGGACAGCCAGGGCAGCCCTGGGACACCTAGGGGACAGCCAGGGCAGCCCTGGGACACCTAGGGGACAGCCAGGGTACCCCCAGGGACACCTAAAGGAAAGCCTGGGAACCCCAGGGACAGCCAGGGCACCCCAGGGACAGCTAGGGGACAGCCAGGGCCCCCTCAGGGACAGCCAGGGCCCCCCAAGGGACAGCAAGGGCACATCCAGGGACACCAAAGGGACAGCCAGGGCACCCCAGGGACAACTATGGGAAAGCCAGGGCACCCCTACGGACACCTAAAGAAAAGCCTGGGTACCCCAGGGACAGCCAGGGCACCCCAGGGACAGCTAGGGGACAGCCAGGGCACCCACAGGGACACCCAGGGCACCCCCAGGGACACCTAGGGGACAGCCAGGACACCCCAAGGGACACCTAGGGGACAGGCAGGGCAGTCTCAGGGACACCTAGGGGACAGGCAGGGCACCCCCAGGGACACCTAGGGGACAGCCAGAGCACCACAAGGACAGCCAGGGCACCCCAGGGACACCTCGGGGACAGGCAGGGCACCCCCAGGGACACCTAGGGGACAGCAAGGCACCCCAGGGACACCTAGGGGACAGCCAGGGCACCCCAGGGACAGCCAGGGCGCCCCCAGGGACACCGAGGGGACAGCCAGGGCACCCCAGGGACAGCCAGGGCACCCCCAGGGACACCTAGGGGATAGGCAGGGCACCCTAGGGACAGCCAGGGCTCCCCCAGGGACAACTAGGGGACAGCCAGGGACCCCCAGGGACACCTAGGGGACAGTCAGGGAACCCCAGGGACGCCCTGAGCACCTCCAGGGACACCAAGGGGACAGCCAGGGCACCCCCAGAGACACATAGGGGACAGCCTGGGCACCCCAGGTACACCCAGGGCACCCCCAAGGATACCTAGGGGACAGCCAGGACACCCCAAGGGACACTTTGGGGACAGCCAGAGCACCCCCAGGGACACCTAGGGGACAGCCAGGGCACTCCCAGGGACACCTAGGGGACAGGCAGGGACACCTAGGGGACAGACAGGCCATGCCCAGGGCCACCCAGGGCACCCACAGGGACACCAAGGGGACAGCCAGGGTACCCCCAGGGACACCTAGGGGACAGCCAGGGCACTTCAGAGACAGCCAGGGCACCCCCAGGGACAGCCAGGGCACCCCCAGGGCACCCGAAAGACACCCAGGGCACCCCCAGGGACACCAAGGGGACAGCCAGGGCACCCCTAGGACACCCAGGGCACCCCCAGGGACGCCTAGGGGACAGCCAGGGCACCCCAGGGACACCAGAGCACCCCCAGGGACACTTAGGGGACTGCCAGGGCCCTCCCAGGGACACCAGGGTACCCCCAGGGCCCCCCCAGGGACAGACAAGGCACCCCTCGGGACACCTATGGGACAGGCAGGGACCCCCAGGGACAGCCAGGGCACCCCCAGGGACACCTAGGGGACCTCCAGGGCACTCCCAGGGACACCTAGGGGAAAGCCCGGGAACCCCAGGGACGCCCTGAGCACCTCCAGGGACACCTAGGGGACAGCCAGGGTACTCCAGGGACACCAAGGGGACAGCCAGGGCACCCCAGGGACACCCAGGGCACCCCCAAGGATACCTAGGGGACAGGCAGGACACCCCAAGGGACACCTTGGGGACAGCCAGAGCACCCCCAGGGACACCTAGGGGACAGCCAGGGCACTCCCAGGGACACCTAGGGGACAGTCAGGGCACCCTAGGGACAGCCAGGGCTCCCCCAGGGACAACTAGGGGACAGCCAGGGACCCCCAGGGACACCTAGGAGACAGTCAGGGCACTCCAGGGACACCTAGGGGACAGCCAGAGCACCCCAAGGACAGCCAGGGCACCCCAGGGACACCTCGGGGACAGGCAGGGCACCCCCAGGGACACCTAGGGGACAGCCAGGGCACCCCCAGGGACACCTACGGGACAGCCAAGGCAACCCAAGGGGACACCTAGGGGACAGGCAGGGCACCCCCAGGGACACCTAGGGGACAGCCACGGCACCCCAGGGACACCTAGGGGACAGCCAGGGCACCCCAGGGACAGCCAGGGCGCCCCCAGGGACACATAGGGGACAGCCAGGGTACCCCCAGGGACAGCCGGGGCACCCCTAGGGCACCCCAGGGACACCCAGGGCACCCCCAGGGACACGTAGGGGACAGCTAGGGCACACCATGGACAGCCAGGGCACCCCCAGGGACACCTAGGGGACAGCCAGGGCACCCTCAGGGACACCGAGGGGACAGCCAGGGCACCCCAGGGACAGCCAGGGCACCCACAGGGCCAGAAAGGGCCCCCCCCAGGACGCCCCAGGGACACCTAGGGGACAGCCAGGGACCCCCAGGGACAGCCAGGGCCCCCCCAGAGGTTGAAGGGGCCCCCCCGCTCCAAACCCAGCACGGATGCCTGCGTTGCGGCCCCCCAAAAACCCATGGCCGCCCCCCGAGCTGATATCGACCCCCCCACAGCATCATTGATCCCCACCCGAGTGTCACTGACCCCCCCAATGTCATTGATGCCCCCCCAATATTCCATTGATCCTTCCTCAGCGTCGCTGACCCCCCCCAAAATTCCATTGATCCCCTCCACTTGATCCCGCCCTTTTTCTCCCCTCACGTTTCCCGCCCTTTTTCTCCCCTCACGTTTCCCGCCCTTTTTCGTGGGGAACGACCCCTGAGGGGTCCTGTGGAAGGATTCTGGAGGTCCGAGGGGTGAATTTGGGGTTTGGAGGGAGGTTTTGGGGGGTCCCAGGGATGGATTTGGGGGTTTTTGGGGGTCCAAGGGATGGATTTGGGGGTCCCGGGGTGGATCTGGGGTTCTGGGGAGGTTTTGGGGGGTCCCAGGGGTGGATTTGGGGTTCATGGGGAGGGGATTGGGGGTTTTTTTGGGGCCTAAGGGCTGAATTTGGGGTCCGGGGAGAGGTTGTGGGGGTTTTTTGGGGTCCCAGGGGTGAATTTGGGGTCTGGGGAGGGGTTTTTGGGGGTCCCTCACCTGCAGGGCATCGCGGGGGGTGGCAGGGGAGGGGGCAGCGGGGGGGGCCCAGCGCCCACCCCCCCTTGGGCTTCAGGAGGGCGTCGATGAGACCGAAACAGCTCGGGGGGGGGGGGGAGGGGTCAAAACGGGGGGGGTCACGGGCTGGAACCCCCCAGTGCCCCCCAAACCACCCCCAGGGCCCCCCCCGACCTCCAGGAGCCCGCAAAACCCTCCTCAGGTTCCTTTGATGCCTCAAATGGGCCGCCCAAACCTCCCGAAGCCCCCCCAAAAACACCCACAGCAGCCCCTTGAGACTCCCCGCAGACCCCCCCAAAACCCCCCAAACCCCTCCAGGACAACTCGGGACCCCCAGGACCCCCCAAAATCCGCCCCCCCCCTCCCCCTGAGGCCTCATTTGACCCGCTCCACGTTGCGGACAGGCACCAGCTGATCAAGCCACAAGCACCAGCACCTGCGGGACTGGGATGGACTGGGAGCACTGGGAGGGTGATCAGAGGGAACTGGGATGGACGGGGAGTGGACTGGGACGAACTGGCAGGCGTGTGGGGGTCGATGGTGGGCACACGGTGCCTTACTGGTCTGTACTGGGATGGGTCCAATGGCCCCAGGGGAGGGGGTGTGGCCACACTGGTCCAGACTGGGAGGGGTGTCACCATGGCGCCGGAGGCGGAGTCGAGGATACGAGCGAGGCAGGGACACCTAGGGGGACAGGCAGGGCACCCCCGGGGACACCTAGGGGACAGCCAGGGCACCCCAGGGACACCTAGGGGACAGCCAGGGCAGCCCTGGGACACCTAGGGGACAGCCAGGGTACCCCCAGGGACACCTAAAGGAAAGCCTGGGAACCCCAGGGACAGCCAGGGCACCCCAGGGACAGCTAGGGGACAGCCAGGGCCCCCTCAGGGACAGCCAGGGCACCCCCAGGGACACCTAGGGGACAGCAAGGCACCCCAGGGACACCTAGTGGACAGCCAGGGCACCCCAGGGACAGCCAGGGCGCCCCCAGGGACACCGAGGGGACAGCCAGGGCACCCCAGGGACAGCCAGGGCACCCCCAGGGACACCTAGGGGACAGCCAGGACACCCCAAGGGACACCTAGGGGATAGGCAGGGCACCCTAGGGACAGCCAGGGCTCCCCCAGGGACAACTAGGGGACAGCCAGGGACCCCCAGGGACACCTAGGGGACAGTCAGGGAACCCCAGGGACGCCCTGAGCACCTCCAGGGACACCTAGGGGACAGCCAGGGCACCCCCAGAGACACATAGGGGACAGCCTGGGCACCCCAGGTACACCCAGGGCACCCCCAAGGATACCTAGGGGACAGCCAGGACACCCCAAGGGACACTTTGGGGACAGCCAGAGCACCCCCAGGGACACCTAGGGGACAGCCAGGGCACTCCCAGGGACACCTAGGGGACAGGCAGGGACACCTAGGGGACAGACAGGCCATGCCCAGGGCCACCCAGGGCACCCCCAGGGACACCAAGGGGACAGCCAGGGCACCCCAGGGACACCCAGGGCACCCCCAGGGACACCTAGGGGACAGCCAGGGCACTCCAGGGACACCCAGGGCACCCCCAGGGACAGCTAGGGGACAGGCAGGGCCTCCCCAGGGACACCAGAGCACCCCCAGGGACACTTAGGGGACAGCCAGGGCCCTCCCAGGGACAGACAAGGCACCCCTAGGGACACCTATGGGACACGCAGGGACCCCCAGGGACAGCCAGGGCACCCCAGGGACGCCTTGGGGACAGCAAGGCACCCGAAGGACACCTAGGGGACAGCCACGGCACCCCAGGGAAAGCCAGGGCACCCCAGGGACACCTAGGGGACAGCCAGGGCACCCCCAGGTACAGCCAGGGGACAGCCAGGGCCCCCCCAGAGGTTGAAGGGGCCCCCCCGCTCCAAACCCAGCACGGATGCCTGCGTTGCGGCCCCCCAAAAAACCCATGGCCGCCCCCCGAGCTGATATCGACCCCCCCCACAGCATCATTGATCCCCACCCGAGTGTCACTGACCCCCCCAATGTCATTGATGCCCCCCCAATATTCCATTGATCCTTCCTCAGCGTCGCTGACCCCCCCCAAAATTCCATTGATCCCCTCCACTTGATCCCGCCCTTTTTCTCCCCTCACGTTTTTCGCACTTTTTCGTGGGGAACGACCCCTGAGGGGTCCTGTGGAAGGATTCTGGAGGTCCGAGGGGTGAATTTGGGGTTTGGAGGGAGGTTTTGGGGGGTCCCAGGGATGGATTTGGGGGTTTTGGGGGGTCCAAGGGATGGATTTGGGGGTCCCGGGGTGGATCTGGGGTCCTGGGGAGGTTTTGGGGGGTCCCAGGGGTGGATTTGGGGTTCATAGGGAGGGGTTTTTGGGGGTTTTTTGGGGCCTCAGGGCTGAATTTGGGGTCCGGGGAGAGGTTTTGGGGGTTTTTTGGGGTCCCAGGGGTGAATTTGGGGTCCGGGGAGGGGTTTTTGGGGGTCCCTCACCTGCAGGGCATCGCGGGGGTGGCAGGGGAGGGGGCAGCGGGGGGGGCCCAGCGCCCACCCCCCCTTGGGCTTCAGGAGGGCGTCGATGAGACCGAAACAGCTCGGGGGGGGGGGGGGGGGGGGGTCAAAAACGGGGGGGGGTCACGGGCTGGAACCCCCCAGTGCCCCCCAAACCACCCCCAGGGCCCCCCCGACCTCCAGGAGCCCGCAAAACCCTCCTCAGGTTCCTTTGATGCCTCAAATGGGCCGCCCAAACCTCCTGAAGATCCCCCAAAAACACCCACAGCAGCCCCTTGAGACTCCCCGCAGACCCCCCAAACCCCTCCAGGACAACTCGGGACCCCCAGGACCCCCAAAATCCGCCCCCCCCCTCCCCCTGAGGCCTCATTTGACCCGCTCCACGTTGCGGACAGGCACCAGCTGATCAAGCCACAAGCACCAGCACCTGCGGGACTGGGATGGACTGGGAGCACTGGGAGGGTGATCAGAGAGAACTGGGATGGACGGGGAGTGGACTGGGACGAACTGGCAGGCATGTGGGGGTCGATGGTGGGCACACGGTGCCTTACTGGTCTGTACTGGGATGGGTCTAATGGCCCCAGGGGAGGGGGTGTGACCACACTGGTCCAGACTGGGAGGGGTGTCACCATGGCGCCGGAGGCGGAGTCGAGGATACGAGCGAGGCAGGGACACCTAGGGGACAGCCAGGGCACCCCAGGGACAGCTAGGGGACAGCCAGGGCCCCCCAGGGACACCTAGAAGACAGCCAGAGCCCCCTCAGGGACAGCCAAGGCCCCCCAAGGGACAGCAAGGGCACCTCCAGGGACAACTACGGGAAAGCCAGGGCACCCCTACGGACACCTAAAGGAAAGCCTGGGTACCCCAGGGACAGCCAGGGCACCGCCAGGGACAGCTAGGGGACAGCCAGGGCACCCACAGGGACACCCAGGGCACCCCCAGGGACACCTAGGGGACAGCCAGGACACCCCAAGGGACACCTATGGGATAGGCAGGGCACCCTAGGAACAGCCAGGGCTCCCCCAGGGACAACTAGGGGACAGCCAGGGACCCCCAGGGACACCTCGGGGACAGGCAGGGCACCCCCAGGGACACCTAGGGGACAGCCAAGGCAACCCCAGGGACACCTAGGGGACAGCCACGGCACCCCAGGGACACCTAGGGGACAGCCAGGGCACCCCAGGGACAGCAAGGGCACCCCTAGGGACACCCAGGGCACCCCCAAGGACACCAAGGGGACAGCCAGGGCACCCCAGGGACAGCCAGGGCACCCACAGGGCGCCCCAGGGACCCCTAGGGGACAGGCAGGGGACACCTAGGGGACAGACAGGCCATGCCCAGGGCCACCCAGGGCACCCACAGGGACACCAAGGGGACAGCCAGGGACCCCCAGGGACAGCCAGGGCACCCCAGGGACACCTAGGGGACAGCCAGGGCACCCCCAGGGACACCTAGGGGACAGCAAGGCACCCCAGGGACACCCTGGGCACCCCCAGGGACACATAAGGGACAGCCAGGGCACCCCAAGGAGAGCCAGGGCACCCCCAGGGATAGCCAGGGCATCCCCGGGGACACCTAGGGGACAGCCAGGGCACCCCAGGGACAGCCAGGGCACCCACAGGGCCAGAAAGGGCACCCCCAGGGCGCCCCAGGGACACCTAGGGGACAGGCAGGGACACCTAGGGGACAGACAGGCCATGCCCAGGGCCACCCAGTGCACCCACAGGGACACCAAGGGGACAGCCAGGGCACCCCAGGGACACCCAGGGCACCCCCAGGGACACTTAGGGGACAGCCAGGGCCCTCCCAGGGACACCAGGGTACCCACAGGGCCAGAAAGGGCACCCCCAGGGCGCCCCAGGGACACCTAGGGGACAGGCAGGGACACCTAGGGGACAGACAGGGCCCTCCCAGGGGACACCAGGGTACCCCCAGGGCCCCCCCCCAGGGACAGACAAGGCACCCCTAGGGACACCTATGGGACAGGCAGGGACCCCCAGGGACAGCCAGGGCACCCCAGGGACACCTAGGGGACAGCCAGGGACCCCCAGGGACAGCCAGGGCACCCCCAGGGACTCCAGGGCATCCCCAGGGACACCTAGGGGACAGCCAGGGCACCCCAGGGACACCCAGGGCACCCCCAGGGACAGCTAGGGGACAGCCAGGGCATCCCCAGGGACACCAGAGCACCCCAGGGACACTTAGGGGACAGCCAGGGCCCTCTCAGGGACACCAGGGTACCCCCAGGGACAGCCAGGGCCACCCCCAGGGACAGCCAGGGCCCCCCCAGGGACAGACAAGGTACCCCTAGGGGACAGTCAGGGCACCCCCAGGGACACCTAAAAGACAGCCAGGGCAGCCCTGGGACACCTAGGGGACAGGCAGGGCACCCCCAGGGACACCTAAGAGACAGCCAGGGCACCCCATGGGACAGTCAGGTCCCCCCAAGGGACACCTAGTGGACAGCCCGTGGACCCCAAGGGACACCTAGGGGACAGCCAGGGCACTCCAGGGACACCTAGGGGACAGCCAGGGCAACCCCAGGGACAGCCAGAGCCACCCCAGGGACACCTAGGGGACAGCCGGGGGCGCCCCCAGGGCCACCTAGGGGAAAGCCAGGGCACCCAGAGCTCCAAGTGCTCTCCAAGGCAGGCTCAAAACCCTTACCAACGATTGGCTTTAATAAAGCAACTCACACAAAGTCACCAGCACCACACGGTTGGTCTGTAACGGCTGCAACAAAATATGCCCTTCTGGAAGCAGTTCAGCACTTACTAATCACTTCTTTGTTTTGGCACTTCCCAGCCAGGGCCTGCGGGGCCTCCTGCAGATGCAGGTCTTCGCTGACAAGGCTCCACTTGTGCAGCAGCAGCAGGATTAGGGGCAGGAGCAGGAGCAGCTCCCTGAAATTTTAGAAAATATTAGAAAAATACAGGCAAAAATCTCACCTCTGTCCTCCCCTAAGAACATCCCTAGGACATCATCCCAGTTTTTCCCAGCTAGGAGCTGCAAGGAATTCAGGCAGGGGAATTGACATCAGGGAACAGCTTTCTAAAGTCAAAGGCAGAAAGAGAAGATCCACCAGCAAAGGGCAGGAAAGGGGAAAGGTTTCTGAAAACATTTCTGCAGTCTAATTAATAATTATTTCTGCTTCCCCAGCGAGAAGAACACAAACTCACAGCCATTCAGGCCTGACAGTCCCCTGCAGCCAGAGCTCAGCACACATCCACAGAAGCAAGTCCAGCATCTGAAGAGAAAAAAAAAAAAAACAACAACAAAAAAACACAATCAAACCAGAAGGAAAAGGTGATTTCTTTGGCTTCAAAGTTATTTCAAGTTCTTAAAGCCCAACACAGCTGATAGGAGAAGCAGAGTCAGGGCTCCTGGCCGACAGAGGGTGTTTTCCCCCCCAGGGGACTGCAGAGGAATTGTCTGGGACTTGGACTGTCCCTCGGGGTGACACCAGTTGCCTGTGACTTTTATCATTCCATATGTTTGACTCCCAAAACTTCCCAGCCCAGGGGCTTGAGCTGACAGGGCAGCACAAAGATTGTTCTCTGTGTGGTGCCCAGATTTGGGGTTCACTGTCACCTTTGCTAGTTTAGATGAATTATACCCACGGCCCCGAATTCCCTGCTCAGTTCCTGCTGCAATAACCTCACAGTGCCTCACAGAGCATGGATATTCCCACGCAGAGCTGCTGCTTGAATGCCAGACGTGTCAGGAACCAGCAGAGCTTCCAAGGAAGCTCAGCAGGATGGGGACAGGATAGGTTTCTATTCCATAGATTTGGTTAATTCTAACCCTCATCCCCTGGGGGTCACCTGTCAGATTTCCCTGGAATTCAGCCACCCCCTGAGCTCGGGCTCCAGGTGATGTTTCAGAGCAGGAGAAGGCACTGGCCGGCCTGTGCTGAGGCAGCCCCTGTGCCCTCGGGAGGACACAGCTCCCTGCAGGAGCTCAGCTCCTTTCCGAGCCCCAGCAGTGGCCTCTGCAAGTGCCTTTCCCTCAGGCAAGGGATGCCCATCCCTGCCTTCAGCACACCTCCAGTGGGACCCACCTGCAAAAGCTTTCCATCACTTCTGCACTCCGGCTGGCTCCCTGGAAAAGTCCAGACTTCATCCAAACGAAACTCCATCCCACTCAAACCTTTGATTTTGAGGCATCTCCGAGGGCCGTTGCTCTGGATTTAATTTCTGTGAGGGAGGAGCACCTTGGCTTTAATGCTGCCGATGGGTGATGTCCTCAGGCTGAAAGGGAGGGGATTTTGGGGTGGCCAGGACATCCCTGGCAACTGTGTGGGAGCTCCGGGAAGGTGGGAATTGCTGTCTGAGCCCCACTGCAGACAGCCCGAGCCGCCGTTCCCGGGCAATGCCAGCTGTTCCCTGGGGAGCTCTTGGGCTGTGGGTGCCTCTGTCTGGGCTGCAGCATCTCCCCGTGCCCGGCGGGAGCAGCCCCTGGCCGAGGAGCCGCGGCAGCCCCGGGGCCGTGTCCGTGCCAGCCCCGAGCCCGGCCCCGGGCCCTGCGTTTGGCCGCCGCTGCCACGGGCGGGGCCCCGCAGGCACAGCTCCTCCCCTGCACATCATCCCAGGGCTGCTGGCCCCGCTGGGGCTGCCGGCCTCCTTCCTCCCTGCGCCTCCGGGCACCCGGGACACCTGCAGGAAACCCCGAGGGACACTGCAGGCGGCACGGGGGGGCACCGAGGCCTCCGGCCAGAAAAGCAGCCCCGGCCTCAGCAGCTGCCATCAGTTTGGCCCGGCAACACTCACCTGCAGGAAACGCCCCTGTGCGGGTGGGACGGGCCCTGCCTCTCTCCAGAGCTTTGGCCGTGGAAGAAGGGAAGCCTCAGGACTTGTCCTGCTCCTTTCCGCCCAGAAAGAGACTTTGTGTAAGTACTTTTAGCGGCAGCTGTTGAGTAAATCCTGGAAAGGACAGGAAATCAGCGTCACTGGAAGAGCTTTGTGCTGTCGTGACCTGCCAGCCAGTTCTGCCCTCGAGCCATTCCAGGGGCTGCTGTGTGAAGCAGCTTTGGCAGAGAAAGGCGGCACTGCACTTACCTTAGTGGGGCCAAGCGTTGCCATCCTATGGAGGTCCATCCCCATAATGCAGAGATTGGTTCAGCTGCTTGGAGCAGAGTCCGGGTAATGCCAAGGTGCTGAGTTCGATTCTCAAACGGTCCGTCTGCTTGAGAGTCAGATTTTAGGATCCCTCTCAGGCTCAGTATATCCTGTGACCTGGAAATAAGAGGAAAATTCTCGGCTGAGTTTTAATAAAACAGCTTTTGCCATTGCAGGGTGTGAGCTGCACTCGGCGATTTTCGGCCGCGATGAGCCCCACGAGCATTCCGCCCTTCCTTGCCGCCATCTTGGTTGCGTCTTGAGGCCACTTCCGGTCCCGCCGGCATCTTTTTTGCGGCACCGCTAAGGCCCCCGGCAGGTGTTTACACAGACGCCTGACTAAATCCACGAATCCGAACCCGGAGGCGGCGCGGATGAGCACATGGCCGGTGTCTGCACACCTGGAAACGCCGCAGAAAATTGCGCCCGGGCGGCGCTGTAGTCGGGGTTTTTGTGCAGGCATCTGCGTAAACGCCTACAAGGTCCTTATTTTTTCCCGCCCTTTTGGCCGCCCTTTTTGGAAGGTCGGGCGCCTCGCGCCTCGGCGCCATTTTGTGAGGGGCGACGCGTGACTTCCGCTTTTGCTTGCCGCCATCTTGGTTGCGGCTGAGGCCACTTCCGTCCCGGCCGCCATGTTCTTTGCGGCTCGGCATAGGCCTCCGCCACGTGTTTACACAGACGCCTGACTAAATCCACGAATCCGAACGCAAGCGCGTCGCGACTGAGCACACGGCCCGTGTCGGCACACCTGGAAACGCCGCGGAAAATTGCGCCCGGGCAGCGCCGTAGTCGGGGTTTTTGTGCAGGCGTCTGGCTAAATGCCTATAGGGTCCTTATTTTTTCCCGCCCTTTTGGCCGCCTTTTTTGGAAGGTCGGGCGCCTCGCGCTTCGGCGCCATTTTGTGAGGGGCGACGTGTGACTTCCGCTTTCCCTTGCCGCCATCTTGGTTGCTCCTGAGGCCACTTCCGTCCCGGCCGCCATGTTCTTTGCGGCTCGGCATAGGCCTCCGCCAGGTGTTTACGCAGACGCCTGACTAAATCAACGAATCTGAACGCGGACGCGGCGCGACCTGAGCACACGGCCCGTGTCCCCACACCTGGAAGCGCCGCGGAAAATTGCCCCCGGGCGGCGCCGTAGTCGGGGTTTTGTGCAGGCAGCTGGATAAACACCTATAGGGGTCCTTATTTTTCCCGCCCTTTTGGCCGCCCTTTTTAGAAGGTCAGGCGCCTCGCGTCTCGCCGCCATCTTGGTAGTGGAACCCACTAAAATGCCCCCTCGGCCGCTCACACAAGCGCCTGACTCAATGGACTGCCGCCCGCGGCGCCGCTGCGCCCCCATCCCGTGTCCGCACACCCGCAGACGCCGCGGAAAATCGCGCCCGGACGGCTCCGGGGTCCGGGTGGCGCGCGCAGGCAGCCGGCTGCCACGCGCCCGGGCTCCTTGCCTTTTTCCCTCCCTTTCGGCCCCGAGCTGCGGGCGGGCGGGCGGCAGCGCCGCCCCCGAGCTCACAATGCGGGGCTGCCACGCGCGTCGGGGACGGGCGGGGGGGACAGCTGCACTGCCGCTCTTTGCCCACAGGGTGGCAGCACTGCCGCACGGCTCCGGCGGGACGGTCATGGGGGACAGCTGCACTACCGCTCTTTGCCCACAGGGTGGCAGCATTGCCGCACAGATCAGGCGGGACGGGCGGGAGGGACAGCTGCACTACCGCTCTTTGCCCACACGATGGCAGCAATGCCGCACAGATCAGGCGGGACGGGCGGGAGGGACAGCTGCACTACCGCTGTTTGTCCACACGGTGGCAGCATTGCCGCACAGATCAGGCGGGACGGGCGGGAGGGACAGCTGCACTACCGCTCTTTGCCCACACGGTGGCAGCATTGCCGCACAGATCGGGCGGGCCGGGCGGGGGGGGAAGCTGCACTACCGCTCTCTGCCCACAGGGTGGCAGCACTGCCGCGCGGCGGCGCGGAGCGGAGCCATAAACGAACGTGCCCAGAAATGCCCTGGCGAACAGCCTCCGGAATAAATGGCCCAAAAGACCCCCGAGCACACCTGCGAGAACCCTGCCAGCAACCAGACCGAACCAAAAAAGCCTTTCGTTCAGGCTCTATTTCAATATTTTTTATCTTTGTGATTCTGATATTTACATTAATCATTACAATTCAGCTTTTATATTATGTACATTATACATCATGTATTATGTTTATTATACTATTATATTTATTATATATATTAAGTATAGAAAGTTATATATAAAATAATTTATTATTTATTATGTAATGTTATAAATAATAATACATTTCATTGAAATATCATGATTATGTACATTATAGATGTTTATATTATGTATATTATATATATTTATAAAACGTGTAGTATGTAATAATATATTGTGTATTTATTATTTATATTATTTTTCATATCCTATACTTTTTGTTATTTTTCTTTTTCATTATTTTTTAATTCGTTTGTTTATATTTTAAACGATATTTTACACTAGATGAATTCATTAACCTAACACATCAGAAACACAATTAATTTGAATTAAATGAGCCTGGTTTTCTAAGGGGTAAAGTTTTAATCTTTATTCAAATAATATGGGCATGTTTTCTCTTTCTCTATGGTTTTTTTTTGGTGGGTTGCGGGGGAGTTTAGTTTGTGGGTTTTCTTTTTTTGTTCGCTTTGTTTTGGAGTTCTTTGCTAATAAACAAGCAGGGTCGGAGAGTTCAAAATAAAACGTCTACTTTGTTTTTATTGCCCCCTCTGAAATGCGCCTCGACAGCCTGGACAGCAGGCTGCTGCTGGTAACACTGTGCACGGGTAGGAGGAGACCTGGTCGGGGCTGGGAAGGAAAAAACGGCACCACGGTGGTCACAGCTTTCTCCCTTCAGGAGTTTTATGGAGCAGAAAATACAGAGCTTTTGCCAACTGCGCTCTCTATGACATCCCGACGTCCAGCGGGCACCGAGGTCATTTCTCATCTTTCTTGCCAACAGCCAAACCCCCAGGCGCCCGGGGGAAGAAAGAGTATGGGGAAAAAAAAAAGGAACAAAGAAAACATGAAAAAATAAACCAAAACTATAGAAAATAATAAATAAAATTAAAATACCAAAAGAAAAAAATTTCAAAGTAACAAAAAAGTGGAAAAAAAATTTAAACAAAAAATTAAAATAAAAAACTAAAAGTAGTTTTAACAAGTAAATAAATAGCTAAAGAAAAAAATATAAAAATTAAAAAACGGAAGAAAAAGTCTTTGAAAAACCACAAAACGCAACATGAGAAACCACAACAAAAGAGCATAAAAATACAAAAATAACAAGAAATAAAATACAAAATTAAATAAATGCAGCTTTCACCTCCTGCCACTGCCTAAAAAAGCACCATGGCTTTCCTCAATTATGCAGCAATAAGGGAAACAAACCCAGTGCCCCCCAGAACAGAAGGTTTTCTAGACAATTCCCACTTTTGCTTGGAAACAAATTCTATTTTAGTGGGAAGCTCATTTTGGACAAACACCCAAATGTGCCAAGGTAGGAAAGAACCAGCCCCTTGTGTCCAAGGAACAGCAGCTAGGCCTGGATTCAGGTTTTAATGGCATTTATGTAATTAAAAATGCAGTAAATTGAACTTTACAAAGAGATGAATCATGGCAAATAAATACTTCAACGTTTTCTTGGGAATTCACAGAATTTTGTGGAGATGGTGCTGGACAATCCCTGATTTACCAACATTAATTGGGTAAATTTCCTTGGAAATGTGCTCTACAAGGTGCAAAAATTCCAATTAGGATGGAAAATTGGAATAAATAAATATTCCCTTACTAAAATCAGAGAGAAAATCAGAGTTATTCCTTCAAATAAAAGGAAGGAATAACATCTAAATCCAAGCTTGCCCGGAAAACAAGCTCAGGAATTTCTAACATTGAAAACTTTTGCAAGAGTCATGAAGTTGGTGAAAGTTCATGGAATGATGATTTAAAATCTGCTTCCTCTGCTCTAATTTAAAGGGAAGTGGGAATTCAACAGGTCCAGTTACTCCTATCCAACCTTGGACTGGGATAAGGCCTTCCAGTGGCTTCACTTCCTACTGGCTCTCTCCTTTTTGCCCACAACCTGGAAGAGGAAAAGCAACAGGAATAAAGTCTCAAACAGGATGGCCTTGGTCCAGGCAGACTGAAATGCAGCTCCCAGGGAGGGAGGCCAGGCTGTGCCTCGGGGAGCTCCGGGAATCTGGGATTGCCCGTGGGATTCAAGGGCTGGAAAAGCACACCCACCTGCCAGGTTCAGTGCTGGGACCGAGCAAGGCCGGGGCTCGGGGGCAGCAGTCAGAGCTGGGACTGCAGGAGAACACCCCAAACCCGGGTTAAACATCCGGCACGACACGCAGCACGCTCCGGGAGAAACTCGGGTGGGAGAAGCCCCGGGATGCTCCACGTTCCTTGCCCTTGGCAGCTGTGCCAGGGCCTCCATCAGAATGCTGACCTCACCGTGCAGCTCCTACAAAATAGGAGAACTTATGGGAATCGCCCAGCAATCCATGGACTTCCAGTTATTAAGAACCACAGCTGCAGCGAAAGGTGCCCAAACTCTACTGCAAACCAGCAGGTCTGAGGAGACGCAGGGATTTATTCCTGAGGGGACACAAGGATCCCTCAGCCAGCCAGGATTTCTCCCAGGCTCTTCCCACTGCTCTCTGAGGACACAAACAGCAGTTTTTCCCTGGAGTTCCCCTTTCCATCAATGCCAAGACTCGTGTTCTCCTCCAACCCCAGGTTCAGGAAGGAAAGTAGGAATATTATCACTGCACAGACTGTCCAGGAGGGTGTGACTGAGGCAGCAGCACCAGCTCCCACTCCACTGCTGCTCTGGATTCCTGAGCAGCTCCTTTCCATCCTGCCCTTCCCAGCACCATTCCCTGGGTGCCATGTCCACAGACACCTTCTCCATGCAGCTTAAAACACACAGACACCAACAGAAAGGAGATCAAAAATCAATTCACATGCTGCTAGTCAGAGAGAATGGGAGAGGCCTAAAAATCTGCATTTATTTTAGAACACTAGAGCAATTTCTTCATGACCCTGACTATCAGTGATGGGCAGATAAACACCTTCTTTAACTTACTACCTGCAAAAACATCAAGTTTCAAGTTTAGTAAAGATAAAATTTTGCTGCAAAAATAAAAGAGGTGGGATGTTGGTGTTAGTGCTTTAACCTTCGGACATTAGCGGGTATTTGTAAAACAAATTCATTATTGAAGCAGCTAACTTGAAAATAAGGGGGTTTTACAATAAAGTTGACCAAAAAAGAGTCTCAAAATTAAGATATAGGTTGCACAAATATTTAAGAAAAAAAAAGTTGTCTTTCGTGCATATAACCTGCCAGCCTCTCATGTCTTCAGTCCTTACCATTTATTTTTACCAAGGTGATGACTAAAACCTTGTCAAAAGCTCAAAAAAAAAAACAATCCAGGACAAGGCAGTTGTTTTCCCAAGTACCCCCAGTGTGGAGCTGTGTCAGCCACAAGTGTTTGCTCCCTCAGCCCAGCCCGGAGCAGGCTCCAGCTGCTGCCCAGGGGGGTTACCAAGGGACTCACCTGTTTGAAGCTGTAAATGCAGGTGGCCTGCACTGGAGTGCCAATAAATGTGAAATATGTGACTCTCACCTTGAATAGCGATCGATCTTCTCAGGGGAGCCCCTCACCCAGGATGGGGGGCTCTGCCACGGATTTCATCCCTCTGCATCTGAAAGAAAGTTGGGACAAAAGTCAGAGTGCTGCAGGATACCTTGACAGCTCCAGACATCTTGTGGCAATCTAGGAATACCCTCTACAGTCTAACTACACCCCACATCACAAATTTCAAGCCCCCAGCACTATTACCCTCGTACCCCTACACCCAGACTGAGCAGCAAGGCAGAGCAGCTCCGGGCCAAACACACACCAACACCCGTGACACAGCACAGGACAAACGAGGGGACGCAACAGGGACAGAAAACTCTGGGCAAGAAGAATGACCCTGAGGGTCCAGAGAACTCGGAATGAGATGACCGAGGTGAGACTGAAGGTGTGCTGGCCAGGCTCAGAGAACCCTGCAGGAACAAGATGCCATCGGGATGACTTATCCCAAGAAATGCAGAGATGGATGCCCGAGAACCCTACGGTCAGAATGCTCGACCTGTCTTTGCATTCTCACAAGACCTAACCCGCCGGAATGGATCAGGGCGGTGCACGGCTGTCAGTACAGCTCAGAACAAGACCTGAAAAGGCATCGGACTGGATGCTTGTGAAGAGAGATGGATTCTGATGAGTGTCCGAGCAGCTGAGACAAAGGCACCTGGCTGAGGAGCACAGAGATCAGAAATGCTAAGACTGATGCCAGAGGTTTTGACAGGCCCCTGAAGGGCTAAGGGAAAAGACAGCACACACAAGACACCCAAGACACAGAGTGCACAACAGACACAACACACACCAGGACTGCTCTGCCCTGCACACCTCGGCACTGTGATCCAGAATGAGACTCTCCCTGGATGAAACCTAAGGGGTCACAGCTTAGACATCCCTGTCTTCAAACCTGACTCAAAAAACCTTGCTAGTGACCCCACACTCTTCTTTCATGCCCTCTACGGCTCTGAGCTCTCCACTTATCTCTCAGATGTCTGGGGAGGTGCATCCACGCCGGGTCCCAAAGAAGGCTGCCTCTCCCTCGGGGAAATTCCTGCTGTGACCAGGCTGGTGTCTCCTCGTCAGCTACAATAAAGAGAACTAAACGTGACCCTGTGCTCTTAGCAGCACATCAGCCAGAAACCAGCAATTCTGCTACTCACAGTCTCCTAAGCTTGCCTGTGTCCTCGGCCCTGTGCTTCAGCTGCGCTCAGAGGCCAACGCCGGCGTCGCAGGGTCTGGTCTAAAAATAAAGACAAAGAACAGAGCTGTAACACGGCCACCATTTACACCTCCCCTGCAAATCAAAACAGTGACCGACCTTCTCAGGGGAGCCCCCTCACCCAGGATGGGGGGCTCTGCCACAGATTTCATCCACCTGCATCTGAAAGAAAGTCAGAACAACAGTCAGAGTGCTGCAGGATACCTTGACAGCTCCACATATCTTGTGGAAATCTAGGAATACCCTCGACAGCCCTGCTACACTCCACATCACAAATTTCAAGCCCCCGGCACTATTATCCTATTACCCCCACACCCAGACTGAGCAGCAAGGCAGAGCAGCTCCAGGCCAAACACACACCAACACCCGTGACACAGCACAGGACAAACGAGGGGACACAACAGGGACAGAAAACTCTGGGCAAGAAGAACGACCCTGAGGGTCCAGAGAACTCGGAATGAGATGACCTAGGTAAGATGGAAGGTGAGCTGGCCAGGCTCAGAGAACCCTGCAGGAACAAGATGCCATCGGGATGACTTATCCCAAGAAATGCAGAGATGGATGCCCGAGAACCCTACGGTCAGAATCCTCGACCTGTCTTTGCATTCTCACAAGACCTAACCCGCCGGAATGGATCAGGGCGGTGCACGGCTGTCAGTACAGCTCAGAACAAGACCTGAAAAGGCATCGGACTGGATGGTGCTGAAGACAGATGGATTCTGATGAGTGTCCGAGCACCAAAGTCAAAAGCACCTGGCCCAGGAACACAGAGATCAAAGATGCTAAGATCGATGCCAGGAGTTTTGAGAGGCCCCAGAAAGGGCTACAGCAAAAGACACAAAAGACAAGACGCACAAAAGACACAGAGTGCACAACAGACACAACACACCCTGGGACTGCTCTGCCCTGCACGCCTCAGCACTGTGATCCAGAATGAGACTCTCCCTGGATGTAGCCTAAGGGGTCACATCTTGGACATCCCTGTCTCCAAACCTGACTCAAAAAATCCCTCCCGGTGGCCCCTGATGCCACACCCCACTTTCATCCCCTCTGTGGGGCTCCAAGCCCTCCACTTATCTCTCAGACATCCAGGGAGGCAAATCTGTGCCGGGTCCTAAAGAAGGCCGCCTCTCCCTCAGGGAAATTCCAGCTCTCACCGGCCTGGTGTCTCCTAGTCAGCTACAATAAAGAAAACCAAACATCAAAGCATAATCTTGGCAGCCCATCACCCAAAACCCGACAATTCTGCTACTCACTGTCTCCTAAGCTTGCCTGTGTCCTCGGCCCCGCGCTTCAGCTGCGCTCAGAGGCCAACGCCGGCGTCGCAGGGTCTGCCTGGGTAAAGAGCAGACAAGGTGACGTGGCAGCGCTGGAACTTGAGGGGACCATCCCTCCTTCTCCTCCCTGACTCACCTCAACTCCTCGCCCGTTATCCAAGACTACCTGGATGGGGCCTTCACAAGGAGAAGATCAAGGCTCCATCACAGACTCCTGGAATGCTCCCGGAGGGCTCACGGGTGAGGTGACCCGGGTCTGTCGTCCGGTTGGTGAGAGGGGAGCTCAGCCTCCTGCGAGTGGACTCCCTAAAACACACAATAACGGAGGCTTAGAGTTGCACCAGCGAGTGAGGCTTGAACAATAGCAACTGCTTCTGTCCACCCGTCACTGCTCACCTCGCCCACGTCAGCTTGACTGCTGAGATCCGGCTTCACCTCCTAAAAACAACGAAAGAACAGAGTTGTAACATGGCCACCATTTACACCTCCCCTGCAAATCAAAACAGTGACTGACCTTCTCAGGGGAGCCCCCTCACCCAGGATGGGGGGCTCTGCCACAGATTTCATCCATCGGCACCTGAAACAAAGTCAGGACAACAGTCAGAGTGCTGCAGGATACCTTGACAGCCCCAGACACCTTGTGGCAATCTAGAGATATCCTCTACAGCCCTACTACACCCCACAGCACAAATTTCAAGTCCCCAGGACTCGTCCTATTACCCCTACATCCAGATTGAGTTGCAAGGCAGAGCAGCTCCATGCCAAACACACACCAACACCCATGACACAGGACAGGGCAAACAAGGGGACACAACAGGGACAGAAAACTCTGGCAAGAAAAACGACCCTGAGCATCCAGAGAACTCGGGATGACATGATCGAGGTGAGACTGAAGGTGAGCTGGCCAGGCTCAGAGAACCCTGCAGGAACAAGATGCCATCGGGATGACTTATCCCAAGAAATGCAGAGATGGATGCCCGAGAACCCTACGGTCAGAATCCTCGACCTGTCTTTGCATTCTCACAAGACCTAACCCGCCGGAATGGATCAGGGCGGTGCACGGCTGTCAATACAGCTCAGAACAAGACCTGAAAAGGCATCGGACTGGGAGGTTCTGAAGACAGATGGATACCGGATGTGTGTCCAAGCACCAAAGTCAAAAGCACCTGGCTGAGGAACACAGAGATCAGAAATGCTAAGACTGATGACAGAATTTTTTATATGCCCCTCGAAGGGCTAAGAGAAAAGACATGAAACACAAGACGCCCCAAAGACACAGAGTACACAACAGACACAACACACCCTGGGGTTGCTCTGTCCTGCACACCTCAGCACTATGACCAAAAATGAGACTTTCCCTTTTTCTAGCTTTAAGGGTCACATCTGGGACATCCCCATCTCCAAACCTGACTCAAACAATCCCTCCCGGTGACCCCTGGCCTTGTTCTCTGCTTTGATCCCCTCCATGGCTGTGAGCCCTCCACTTATCTCTCAGACGTCTGGGAAGGTGAATCCACGTCGGGTCCCAAAGAAGGCCACCTCTGCCTCTGGGAAATTTCTCCTGTCACTTGGGCTGGTGTCTCCTAGTCAGCTACAATAAAGAAAACCAAACATCAAAGCATAATCTTAGCTGCACATCAGCCAAAAACCAGCAGCTCTGCTACTCACCGTCTCTTACGCAGGACCGGGTCCTCGGGCCCCGTGTGTGCTTCAGCTGAGCTCGGAGGCCGACGCTCGCAGCGCCAAAGCCTTAGAGGCATTACTGGCACTGAGCCCACCCACCGTGGCCTCCATTAGGGCTGTGAGCATCCCCAGTTAGAGCAGGACAGGAACGCAGGGTGGACATCCCCGGTGAACCTCAACCCTGTGGACTCTGCCCCACCACTGTCACTTCCTGCCTGGCCCTAGCTTAGGGCTACTGCCTGCACCTCTCAGGACTTCTGGCATTGCCTTGCCATTAGGATTGCTGCCTGCACCTGCTCTCAGGGAAACAGTGTTGGCAGCAGTGCTGTGAGGACCGGGATACCTGTACTCTGACTTGTATCCTAGGCTGTACCCCTGATTTTCACTGTGTGTTCTCTAGGCCTTGAGTCCTTTACCTCAGCCTCTGTGTGTATCACTGTAACCTCCCCCCTTCTGAACCCTGCTTCTTCAGAGCCCTAGACCTTGCAGCCGGGGACGCTCTGCACCGTTAGGGTCCCAAGAGCTGTCCTGCACGCAGGACAGGTACATCCACAGTTGTTCCCTGCCTACCCTAAGAAACGTGGCCCTGAGACAGGGCAGAGGCTGACAGAGCCGAACTCTTTGCGGTGGCAAAAGGCACGAAGCCTTACCAACCGCCGCCTCGAGAGGGAAATCAGGAGCACTTCCACCGGCTGCGGAGAGACAGGGAATCCCAGGGTGGGTGGGGCGGGAAACCCCCGTTATCCCCAGCCCTGTTGGATCCTGCTCCCCACTATCGCTTCCTGCCTGGCCCTAGCCTGACAGCGTCTGCACATGTCAGAGCTTCTAGTACATTCCTGCATTAGGATTGCTGCCTGCACCTGCTCTCAGGGGAAGTGTGCTGGTAGCAGTGCTGTGAGGGCCAGTACACCTGTACTCTGACTTGTATCCTTGCCTGTTCCCCTGAGTTTCACTGTGCCCTTTACCTCCCAAGCCCTCCTTCAGCCTCTGTGTGTCACTGTAAACTCCCCCTGCTGAACCCCACTAACCCGACACCTTGCAACTGGCATTGCTCCTAATCAGGACGCTCCTGGGCCAGGAATCCCCTGCTGCAGCCTAACCTTGTGGACTCTAAAAGAAGGCCAATAATGTGAAGCTCCCTAGAACACGGAGATGGGTCAGAACTGCCCTGCCCAGCGAAGGCTCTGGTGATGTGGAGGAGAAACCCTCTCCCTTTACTCCTGAGGGGACCACCCCACTAGGGCCCTCTCCTCTAAGCTAACTTTAAATCACCTCCCGGGAATGAAAAGGTTTTTCCCCTTCTCCCAACCGCCGGCCCCAACACTTAGCTTTTGGAACACAAGCTGAAAATCCATCCTTGACAGAAATGAACGTCTCAGCACCGTGGATGTCGAGATGTTCTCTACGTCCGCTTCAGGGCTGCCGTATCCAGACTTTGCCTCCGCATCCCCTCACACTGCCTAGGATCACAAAACAGAAAATGTGACTATCCCCCTCCAGAAGAGTAATCCCCGGGGCTCCTCTGCACCGCTGTCCCGGTTCCCCCTCAGATCTTCAACCCGCTCCAGAGGCTGACAGGAGTGGACCCAGCAAAAGGAAAACACTTAGCACATCGCTCACCTATGGGTCACCCTGCCTAAAGGCCAACTCCCCGGCTCCCTCTTTTCCTTAGCACGTGCCTAGGACAGCAGCAGCACCTACAAAGAAACAAAAAAAGCAAAAAATGTATGCCGAGTTACTGTGAAACAGCAACCTCCCCAGTCTGATTGAAGCATGCCACAAGTATACCTTAATGCTGCACCCATCTGGCCTCTGGCATCCGGGGCCAGCATATCTGGCAAGGGGACCACCTAAAATAAAATAAAATAAAAAAAAAGAACAATGAATGCTTAGAGTTACACCAGCAAGTAAGACTTGAGCAATAGCAACTGCTTTTATCCACCAGTCACTGCTCACCTCGCCCACATCACCTCGACTGGTGAGATCCAGCTCTGCCTCCTAAAAATAAAGACAAAGAACAGAGCTGTAACACGGCCACCATTTACACCTCCCCTGCAAACACAAACAGTGACTGACCTTATCGGGGGAGCCCCCTCACCAGGAATGGGGCATTCAGCCATGGATTTAATCCATCTGCATCTAAAAGAGAGGACAAATGTCAAAGGGCTGCAGGATACCTTGACAGCCCCAGACATCTTGTGGCAATCTAGAGATATCCTCTACAGCCCTACTGCACCCCACACCATAAATTTCAAGCCCCTGGGACTTATCCTATTACCCCTCCACCCAGACTGAGCAGCAAGGCAGAGCAGCTCCAGGCCAAACACACACCAACACCCGTGACACAGCACAGGACAAACGAGGGGACACAAAACTCTGGCAAGAAAAATGACCCTGAGGGTCCAGAGAACGCGGGATGAGATGACCGAGGTGAGACTGAAGGTGAGCTGGCCAGGCTCAGAGAACCCTGCAGGAACAAGATGCCATCGGGATGACTTATCCCAAGAAATGCAGAGATGGATCCCCGAGAATCCTACGGTCAGAATCCTCGACCTGTCTTTGCATTCTCACAAGACCTAACCCGCCGGAATGGATCAGGGCGGTGCACGGCTGTCAGTACAGCTCAGAACAAGACCTGAAAAGGCATCGGACTGGGAGGTTCTGAAGAGAGATGGATTCTGATGAGTGTCCGAGCACAAGGTTCAACGGCCTCAGCACCTGGCCAAGGAACAAGGAGATGTTAAGAACAATGTCTGGCATTTCCAATGGGCCCCTTAAAGGGCTAAAGCAAAAGACACACCACACGAGACACCCCAGAAGACACAGAGTGCACAACAGACAAGTGACACAACATGCCCTGGGACTGCTCTGCCCCGTGCACCACAGCACTGTGAGATCTTCCCTTTATGCGGCCTAAGGGGTCACACCTTGGACATCCCCATCTGCAAATCTGACTGAAAAACCCCTGCCCCAGCACTCCCCTTTCATCCCCTCTGTGGCTCCGAGCCCTTCGCTTATCTTTAGGATGTTCAGGGATGAGGTGAATCCACATCATGTGCCAAAGAAGGCTGCCTCTGCCTCTCAGAATTCCCTGCTGTCTTTTAGTCAGGTACCATAAAGAAAACCAAACATCGATGCATGATCTCAGCAGATCTGTTAGCCGGTCAGTGAGGGGGCCTCAGTGTAATACCAGTGGACCACCTAAAATACACAAGCAACTATGGATGCTTATAGTCGCCCCAGAAATGCCACTACTCTGAGCACACAAATATATGAATTCTAGAAAAGAAAACACAAGAAATAGTCCACCAAAAAAAAGCCAACTAATATTTCTCTCAGTCCAAATATAATAAAAACAATTCCTATGTCAAATCCCCTCAAAAAACCTCTAAAATATATACCCAGAACCCCCCCATCCTAAAACTAAAAGATCCATTCAACTATAAACAATAACTCACAAATTATCCATAACTATAGAACACACACTATAGCCAAACAAGCTAAATAAATAAACAAACCCCTCCCACACAATAAACAATGATCTGATTACAAATATTAGAAAACCCTAAAAAATGAACTGCTGCACATTACCTCAAACCCACCAAAAAAACACCACATGCCATGATAAAAGCCATCATTAAATTTAAAAAAAACTCGCCTATACCTCACACTACAGCCAATTACGCCACTGTAAACCTCAGGAAACACATCCTTGGAAAACATAACACCCCACCAAAAAAAAAAAAATCAACAACAAAACTCAGTTTAATAACAAGCTAATCCACACATAAACTAAGATGCCTAACATAAAATAAATAGACCATAGCCTTCATCATATACCATCTCCAAGTAAAATAAAGCTACACAAAAAGTTATTAATAGCCACTTTAAAACCATTATACAGAAAAAAACTCAAAAAAAATTTAAAAGCTGCATCTAACAAAACACCCAAAGTTCAACCAGCCTAGGTAGCCCTACCCAATCTGAATCCCTATACCCAATGAACAAAACCCCAATAACGCACATCAGAAACCTATCAAAGAAAGCTACTTAATTCTGCCTCAAATACAAACCCACTCATAAAGCTATCCTCACTCAAAAACCAAATTACACGTAATAAACAATACCAAAACAATCTAACAAAAGACCCCATATCACTAAAAAAAGTAATAGTGAATAAAAACCACATATAAGTATCCCTACTTATTAAAAATAGAGGTGAAAAGAAATCCCTCTCAGTAGACAGCAACAGAAGAGAAGTTTCATCACTCCATTTGAACTCCATTTGCTTTCATAACCCCTTTTTCTCCTGGGAGCACCAGGAAGAGACTAACAAAACAAAGCTGAAAAGGAGAAAAATCCCCCCTAAAACTCCACACTGGCTTACCTGCTGCTGTCCGGTATAAAGAAACATTCCACATCCGCGTGTTCCTGCAGGTGCTGTAAGAGATTTTCCCCACTATTACAAAAACCACACTTTGAAACTCAACTGGAGTTCTTCACCCTCCGCAGCTCAATGAAAAAGTGAGCCGAGGCTCCTCTGTTAAACCGCCCGCGGCAGGAACCGCCGCCTCATCATCGTAACAGTTTACACCTGCAGCTGGTCTGCTCCCTGATTATCCTGACAGCTCACACCTGTGGCTGCTCTGGTCCCCCCTCATCGTTTACATCTCACACCTGGGGATGCTCTGGCCCCTCACCATCCTGTGACAGCTCTCACCTTGCGGCTGCTGCCACTCCGAGTGAGGGCAGAGGCAGAGAGGACTTGCTGCTCATCCCCCAGACAGTTCATGTCTGCACCTGCCACGCTGGGGCAACGGGCTTTCCTTGCTATGGATAAGGATCCCTCTTCTCCTGCAGGTGCCCAAGGCTGAAACTGGGATTCCACCTACAAAAATCCAAATGTGTGAGGCTCATAATTCCTAAGGGAATTCCCCAGCAATCATTACCCTCCATTTACAATTTTCCCTTTGGAATCATCGCTAACTTGTCTTTCTGTGGAAGTGTTTCAAACATTCATTGAGACTTCAGGAGCCTGGTTGACTTGTTTGTGACTTACCTGACAATCCCAGGCTAAATCCGGACATCCAGAATTACGGTGAAGCACGGAGACAGTTTATAAATATTCCCCTTCCTTGCAACTTAGTCTTTTATCGGAGATCCCCGGAGCAGATTTACTTTCTTCCCAACAGCACCGCTCCGGCAGAGATCCCATTTCTCGGACACAAACCGAACACAAACCTGCCACGGGGGGATCGGGGCGGGCCGGGGCTGGGCCGGTCTCGGAGACGGGGCGGAGCCCGCGCCGGCACCGAGGGAGCGCGGCTGGGGCCGGGGGGGACCGGGGCCAGGGCCGGGCCGGGGCCTCAGAGCGGGGCCGGGGCCGGGGAGAATCGAGGGATCTGGGCCGGGGAGAATCGAGGGATCTGGGCCGGGGGATCGGGGCAGAGGAGGACCGAGGGAGCGGGTGGAGCCCCGGGCCCTCAGCGCGGGCCGGGCGGCGCCCGGGCGGTTCCCGGGGCCCGCTGTCCAATCAGCGCTGCCGATGCCTCAGCGAACTCGCCAATCACGAGCCGGGCGAGGGTTCAAAAGGGCCCCGGAGGGCGCAGTGGGCTCTGCGGGGTGCCGTGGGACTTTCTGGTTGCTCTGTGTGGGAGCGCGGCGAGAACACGTTCCTTTATTTTTCTGTAAACTGTGGTGTATGGGACTCTGTTTAGCCATTTATTATGTGGTGGGTGGTGGTAGGTGGGGCTGAGGGGTCGTTGTTCTGTGTGTCTGTCGCAGTTTGCCTCAGAATTCCAAGACTTTTTTTGCGTGGGGTTGGGAGGCAAACCTTGCTTTAGTTTAGTTTGGTTTTGGCCTTTTTTTGGTCCTGAATTGGGGGGGGGGGGTTGCGTGTTCTGTGTTAGTTTTCTTTCTTCCTTGTGGTTTCTCTTGATTCAGGTAGAGGGAATGTGGGGATTTTTGCGCTGTGCTGAAGAATTTTCTTGATAAGTTTTTCTGTAATTCAAAGTTATGCTGAGCCTTGGTGTTTTTGTAGCTGAGGGGGGGGACGGGACGTGTACTCTTGGGGTGTGTTGTTTCGGGAAGGTACAGAAGTTTTCCTGCTTTTGTTTTTCCCCTTTTAACGTCTTGGGGTGTATGGGTCTTGCTGGTGTCTGGTAATGGTGGTTTTAATTAGCCTTTCACTTCAAAGAACGTGGCAGGAAGAAACCTTTCAAGGTTCGCCTTCTTAGCTGGTTTATGAAGTGACTTCAATAATAAGATTTCTGTGGAAGGTGTTATCAAGTTTCTAAGGGCTCCTTATAGGAAGTAGAGACAGCTTTTGAGTAGTGTGTTATTTCTGCTAGTTTAAGTTTTTTGTTTCATGGTATTTAGGTTGCCTCAGCCCTGGGCAGGGTAATGGTGTTTGAGGGGGAGGGAAGCAGGAGTGGAGGAGTTGGAAAGGGTGTGTGAGACCTCCCTCAGGTGTCCCCAGTCTGGGAAGGGGCTGAACGTTAAATGGAACTCAGGACAGCTGGGCTTTGTTTGGGTTTGTTTGTTTGCTTTTGGGTTGGCAGTATGTTTTGGGGGCTTTTATCATGGGGGTAAAGAGTATTTACCTTGTTTTGTCCGGAGGAACTTTTTTCTTTGCCTCAGCTTTGTCATGAAGTGTGAAGGTTTTGTACCAAAAACGTTGTGTGTTGGGTCCAGTGATTGGGGCTTTTGTCTGGCTTGGGAATATTTCCTATTGGAAGTGGCTTTTTGATTTCAGGAGATATGTTCAAATACATGCAAGAGTTTCCTAATCTATGGAGTTTTCTTATGGTTTTTCTTTCTGTTTGGTTTTATTTATGGAACAAGATTCATTTTTGTGTTTATGTTCTGTAGCTCAGCATATACCGCAGGTGTATTGACCCCCCCGAGCCAAGCAGTGTAAGTACACAGTGGTTAATTGGATTAATTGTTGTCTGAGGAATAATGAAGTTTGTTCCAGTTTTTCTTGCCACCCTGTGGGAATGTGTATGTGGGGCTTTGGCCACGCTTGGGGAGACGTAAAATCAGCACTTGGGTTACTCTGGTTACCTGATGGGAAACGTGTGTTTGGGGCAGACCCCGTGGATGAACTGCTCTGGTTACCCGATGGGAAATGTGCGTTTGGGGAAGCCCCCCGTGGGTAAACTGCTCTTCTGTTGCAGATCTGCAGCAGTGCTGGGTTTGACAGCGTGGCTGAAGGGTTTGTGAGAGCAGAGCAGGGAATGGACCCATCAGCTCCAGCAGAGTGAGGAGTGTCTGCTTCTGCTTCCAGGAGCTTTTACGTTTTGGAAAGTTCAAAGCCTGTGGCTGTAAAATTAGCAGCAATACTGGTGCCTTCTTTTATCGCTCAAGGTCATTGGCCAGCTTGGAACAAGAACTGACCCAGAACTTGTTGGTGCCCTGGCAGAGAGAAGCAGCAAATGGTGTTGAGAGAATTTCTGTGAGTACTTGTGAGATCTGGTGTTCCTGGCAGCTTAATAAATGATCTGAGGAGAAAAATCTCTTTCTGTTTACAGGAGAATCTGATGTGGAACATGTGACTGAGATGACTTGATGTGACTTCTTGAAACCCTAAAATAAGGTGATGTTAATCTTTTTGGATAGAAGCAAAGTGTCTGCAAACGCTTAGCAGATTTCTATGAAAGGTAAGTGAGGGGCTAAGGACACAAGTGAGGAAACATCTGGGGCTGTGATGTGATTTCACAGAGGATTATGGATTCTTGTCTCAAATGTCCATGGGTCAGTAGGGCTGGATCCAAGTGCCCCGGTGGAGAGGCAGGGTTGTCCCGCGTTCCAGCTTTTTTAATGGCTTGGGTTTTGCCTAAGGAAGAGCATCCTGATTTTGCTGCCGTGTTCAGCCAGCACAGAGCTGTTGGGTGCCTCCTTCTAGGACCAGTAGGAGCCTGGATTTCTGTCCCTGGAGTTGGCTTGCTGTCCAAGACGAGGGCTGAAGGTGAGTGGCAAGGCAGGCCTGGGAGCTCTGGGAGTCAGGAGTGCCAGGCCTTTCATCTCCTGGTGCTGCTCAGGTAATTGCTCAGGTGTTCACCAGAGGGTTTTCTGATGGCCTGTGGTGTTTTGGATGGAGGAAAAAGGGTCCTTTCCCCTCCCTGCCTTCTGTCATTCCCAGGTCAGCCCCTGCTCTTTGCTGGCAGGCTAAATAGCCTCCGGAGTGGGCAGAGGAAGTGCTGCCTGAAGTGTGGTTCCACAGGAGATGGGAGCAGGCTTTCTGCAGAGATTCAAACAGCTTGGGATTTATTGAAGCCCTGAGGCCTGAAGCAGAGCCTTGAGGCAAAGCTGACCTCTGGGTGAGCCTTCAACCCAGATGTTGTGTTTGTATCCTGTCGGTAGTGCGGTAGCCAGGATCGTTAGTGTTCTGGGCTAGGTCCGTGCTCATTAGTGAAACATGGCTTGACCTTTCTGTGTTCAGAGGCCGGACAGGGCCCTGAGATGAGTCCTGTGGCCTTGTTGGGAGGAGCGGGGCCAAAGGCAGCTCCTGCATTGCTCCTGAAGCCCTGGCCAAGCTTTGGGGCGACGCAGGAGGAGGCTGAGCCCAGCTGTTCCCGCCGTGGGAGTTGTGTGCGCCTGTTTATTGCAGCATTTGCCCGACCTGGGCCCTGTCCCGGCACAGCCGGAGCCTCTTGGCCTGCGGGCGGACGCACCCGCGGGAATTGCCAGTTCTGGGGGGGCTCTCCAGGGCTGGGCTGTGACAGGGGATTCCCAGCTGCTGGGGGTGAGGCTCAGGGTCCCTGGTGCTGGATCTCAGTCCCTGTAGGCCACCTTGGGTAGCAGTGCTGGGGAGCATTGCTGAGCTTCTCCTTGGGAGGTTCTTGGCTGCTCGGAGCTGTCGCCAAAGACCCTGAGCTCCTGAGGTTGGTGTCTGCGTCTTCGGTGCTGACCCTGCCCACTGGCAGAACAGAATTGGTCTTGTCTGTCAGGATCAAAACAGAATGTCACTTTTTTCATCTAAATGGAAGGCATCAGTTGTGTTTGGAATTCCCAGATGGGAAATCTTCCCTGGAGTTTGCTGGCTTTGAAGTGTAGTTGGAGGTCCATGCAAACAGTGAGCAAGTTGCTTAAAAGAAGCCAAACTCCTAGCTGTATGGAAATGCTTCCAAGAATAAAATAGTAAAAAAAGGAAAAGAACTTGTGGGTTTAAGAGGACAAGGATGGATTTTGTTAACAGCACCAACAGAAGGAGCTATTATTGTTGGAATGCTGCCCAGGGGCTGACAGGTGTGTGATTTGTAGAATGAAATTGTAATGTTACAGTGCCAGGGTAAGTTGCTTGCTGTTAAGTTGGACACTTACTAGGCTGGAGATGGAACGATGCAGCAGAAGAGTAAGAAGAGAAAGGGGTGAGTGAATCACAAGGAAGTGCACACAGTGATTCGAGAAGCGGGGGTACACTGGGATAAATGGGTTGGAGGTGTTTGGGATTGTACAGATTCTGAGGAGGCTGGATGTGCAGGTGAGCTCATAGATAGGAGACTGGCATGGAGACAAAAAGGGGAATTGGGGGTTAACAGACAGCAGGCAAGGAGAGGTTGTGGTTTCAGGTTTGCTATCTCTGAATGCGTAATAGGGATAGATATTCTAAATGAATTAACTCTGAATCTTCCCAATGGTCAGTACTAATTTGGATAGACCTTCATCTGACCCTGAAACACTGGGGTGCCAGGCTTTCCTTTCTGTGGAAAAGAGCTGTACTTCTTGTCCGGGTGCCTGTGGCCAGAATTGGCATTCTGCCTCCAAAATTCCCCATGTGCTAGGTTTATAATTACTGACAAATTTCTCCCTAGATCATAAGCAATTAGCTTGTGTATTTCCTCCACAATCCTTACTGAACTGTGTTTCTGTTGAAGCGTTTGACATATCCCCTGAGGGGTAAGGGATCCGGGTTGTTTATGGATAATCCTGACCAAACCTGAGCAGCCCCACTCCCTGGTCCACCCTGAAGTTCAGTTGACATATTGATACAGTTTATAAGTACTCCCTTTGCCTGCTACGGACTTTCTATCTGCACGCAGGAAACAGATTTACTCCATCCTTTGTTCCCAAATGCCGGTTCTCACAGACACCACCTAAGCAGAAAACTACTACAAGTATTTGCTTTTAAAGTAAAACTTCTACTACATGTAGCTGTATGATTAAAATAAAGGCGTCAGGCCTGGCCTCACGTGATACCGGACAGAATGTGGCGATTGGGCAGAAGTGGCGTCGGCTAGCGCCCTCGATGACGTCATGCCACAATAAAGATGGCGGGTCGGGCGGTATCGCCGCGTAGTGACAAAATGGCGACGCGGGGGTACCTCGCTACTGCGAAAGGTGTCTACTCGTCTGGCTGAACCAGACTCGGTCTCCGCCGCCGAACCTGCGGTTTCGTTGCGATTTCCCGAGGCGGTTCCGCATATGGGCAGCCGGGCGGTTCGGCCGGTGGCGCCGGGAGCGGGCGGGTGGTGTGCCAGCGGCGGCGGGCAGCGCGGGGGCCGGCCTGTCTATCCCAGCCGCGCCGCTCTCGCCGAGGACTCCCTTGGGAAATGCGCCGCTCGCAGTTTTGGGAGTCGAAGCCGAGCCCTAATCCAGCCCCGGCTGCACGCCCCTGGACGGGAACTCTCGCCCGTTTTCCTGCGAACTAAATCTTGGCCCCCCGGTGTCTTGATGTTAGTTCGGAGGTGGCGTCTGTCACTCCAAGGGCAGCCAGAGTACTAGGTTTTGGTTTGGGAGAAGTCTTGCGCCGTTCGCATTTTTCGGAGGGTACCCCCATTCGCCCCTGACCCCTGCCCACTTTGGGGCCCCCTTAGCCCCCGTGTTTCCCTCGACCTCTCCCTGGTTCGTGTGGCCCCCCGAGCCGCTTCCCCCCTGCCGTGCTGAAGATGATGACGCAAAGTGTGTCCCCTCCCAAGCCCTTGAGCCCTCCAAATTTTCTCGCCGGGGCCTTTTTGCCCTTCCTCCTCCAGGGAGCTATATTCACCCCCCGCTTGGGGCACTTTTGCTCCTTCCCTATTTTTGTCACCTCCAAAACCAATGCCTAGGTCCCCCACAAGAACTTTATTCACAACCCAGCCCCTTGATGCCCCCTCCCCACCCCACAGGGGCGTGCCGGTGTCACCTCCCACCCCCCGTGTCTCGCCCCTATTCCCCTATTTACAGCTCTGGGATGTGGCACCGACTGGGCACAGCGAGGGGCACCGAGGGTGACACGGGGCACAGTGCGGGCTTGGGGACATCAGTTCTGTTTTACTCTGTCCTGTCCGTTTGTCCTCCCCCTTGGAGTCACCGTGTCCTGTCCTTGTCCCAGTCCAGGTGCCTCCCCCCCCACTGTCCCCCAGCTTGATGTCACCACGTCTCCTCACCTGTCGCACAACCTGTGTGACCACGGCTGTCACCACGTCGTGCCCATGAAACGCTGTGTCCCCTGGCGTGGTGGCACCACGTCCCCTGTCCGTGGCACAGGCCCTGGGTCCCCCACCAGCGTGGCCCACTGTCTGCGTGTCCCCGCGTCCCCGCAGGGCATTGCCAAACTGTCCCCGTGTCCCCTCAAAACACGAAGAGCGGGCGTTACCGCAGCTGTCCGTGTCTGCGCGTGCCGGTGCCGCTGTCCTCGTGCCCTGCCAGGGCGCAAAGAGCAGGCGGTGCCCCCGGCAGTGCGCGGGCAGTGTCCCGCTGTCCCTGTGCCCTCTCCGCGGTGTCCCCGTGTCCCCTCAGGGCATAAAGAGTGGGCACTGTCCCACATCCCGGTGCAATTGTCCCTATACTGTCCCCTCAGAGCACGACGAGCAGGCGGTGCCACTGTCCCCATGTCCCCTCAGGGCACGAAGAGCGGGCGGTGCCCCCGGCGGTGCCTCCTGAGCGCGGCGCTCCGGGAGAAGCTCTCCCCGCACTCCACACAGATCAGCGGCTCCTGGCCGCGGCCGCCCTCGCTCCCCGCGGGCCCCTCGCCCTCGCCCCCCGCCCGCGGCCCCTTCAGCGCCCCCGGGGCCCCCGCAGGGTGGGCGCAGCGCCGCGGCCGCGCCGCCCCCGGTCCGGCGTGGGTGCGCTGGTGCTTGATGAGGTTCTTGCTCTGCGTGAAGCTCTTGCCGCACTCGGCGCAGCCGTACGGCCGCTCCCCGGTGTGGATGCGCTGGTGCTGGATGAGGTTGGAGCTCCAGGAGAAGCTCTTGCCGCAGTGGCCGCACCTGTACGGCTTCTCCCCGGTGTGGGTGCGGCGGTGCTGCACCAGGTGCGAGTTCTGCGAGAAGCTCTTGCCGCACTCGCCGCAGGTGCTGGGCCGCTCGCCCGTGTGCGTGCGCTGGTGCCGCAGCAGCTTGGACCAGTGGCTGAAGCTCTTGCCGCACTCGTTGCAGATGAAGGGGCGCTGGCGGCCCCCGCCCCGCCGCCCCCCCGCCCTCCTCGGAGCCCCCCGGGGCCGGGCCGGGGGTCCCGCGGGGCGGGGGGGGGCGCAGGGGGCTGTGCGGGATCACCGTGCGGATGATCTCGTGCGGCAGCACCTCGGCCTCGCCGTCGCTCACGATGCCGTCGTCGGCTGGGAGGAGGGGGGCACGGGGAGGAGTGAGAGCACAGAAAGGGCTGGACTCCCAACCCAAATGTTTGTTGTGATGCTAAAAGGGGCTGGGCCCCTGACACAAATGTTTATTGCACCCCTAAAATGGGCTGGGCCCCCTGCCTGAATGCTCACTGTGCCCTAAAAGGGTGCCTGGAGGCTCTCCAATTTACCTGGAGCCTTCTCAAAATGTTTGTTGTGACCCAAAAGGGGCTGGGCCCCCTCCCCAAATGTTTGCTGAGACCCAAAAAGGGGCTGGGCCTTCCCCTCAAATATTTATTGAGCCCCTGAAAGGGGCTGGAGCCCTGACCCGAACGTTCATTATGACCCAAAAACGGCTGCACCACTGACCAAAAAATCGTTGTGATCCCAAAGGGGCCGGACCCCCATCCCAAATGTTCACGGTACCCAAAAAAGGGGCTGAGACCCCTGACCCAAATGTCCACTGCACCCAAAAAGGAGGTGGACCCCCTTCCTAAACGTTCATTGTACCCCAAAAGGTGGCTGGACCCGCGACCCATATATTTGTTATGACCCAAGAGGGCGCACAAAAAGAGGCTTTGCCCCCCTCCTTGTGTACTGGGCACCCCATAAAGGGGCTGCACCCCCTCCCAAAATGCTCATTTTGCCCCAAAAAGGGGCTGTGCCCCCTCCTGGATTGTCTGGAGCCCCCCAGAAATACCTGAAGACCCCCAAAATTCCCCATACCCTCTTCTTGGAGGGTCTGGAACGCCCTCAAAAGTATTTTGAGCCCCCCTCAAATCCTCTAGGCCTCCCTCCAGTGGTGTCTGGAGACCCCCAAAAGTGCCTTGAACCCCCTTCTATCCCCTTCTTGGTGCATCTGGAATTTTTGCCTGCAGCCTCCCCAAAAGTGTCTGGATACCTCTACAATTTCCTGCACCCCCTTTCTGAGTTATCTGGAGCCCCCCAACCCCCCCCCCCCACTTTTGGTGTCCCCCCCTCACCAATGAAGACCCTCCGGACCAAGTCCCCCTCATCCGAGTCCTGCAGCTCGACCACGTCTGGCTCGTCCTGCTCCATGGGGGCTCCCGGGGGAGGCTGCAGCATCAAGGGGAGCCCTGAGCACCCCAGAACCTCCAAGGACCCCCCCAAGCTGCAAAAACCCCCACCCCCCAATCCCAAAGTATTGTTTGCATCTTGGTTCTGGCTGTGTCCCCCCCAAATTTCCCAGGTTGACTCTAAAATCGTCCCTGTGACCTCAAATCCTTTTTTGCCCCCCTCAATTTCCCAGCACCCTCCCCACAAATCCTTCTGTGTCACCCCCCCTCCCCAACCGTTCAGGGTGATCCCAAATCTCCTCGTGCCCCGCTAAGTCTCATTCCCCCAAAAACCCCTCTGCCACACAACCCATCTGTTCCCCCCAAAATCTCTCTGTGTCCCCCCAAATCTCTCAGTGTAATCTCAAACTCCCTCCACGTGATCCCAAATCCCTCTATGCCCCCTCAAATATCCCTGTTTCCCCCAAAATCCCTTTGTGTCCCCCCAAATCCTGTGTGACCCCCAAATCCCTCTGTGCCCCGCCCCAAATCCCCCTGTACTCCCCAATTCCCCCGCCACCTGCTCTTTGGGGGTCTCAGCAGGTCCCGCAGCTGCTCTGGACTCAGTCCGCAAAATCTGGGGTGAGAATGGACACAGAAGGGGGATCACAAAGAGTGGGTCACCCAGTGCCCCCCAAAATCACCCGGGGCCCCCCAAATCACCCCCAATCCCCCCCCCATTTTGTTCCCACCTTTTAATTTCGGTAAGGGGGCACAAAAGAATGACAGAGCCCAGGAAACCTTCCCCAGAATTCACCCCTCACCCCAAATCCAATACTGGGGGCGGGGGACGATGGACTCCCAGGTTTTTTTGAGGGGTCCCCACTCCTCCCCCCCCATTCCCAAAACGGTTCATCCACAGCCTCCCCCCCAAGTCCAACATGGGAGCATCCTAAATTTATCGGAGGAGGTCCCCACTATCATTCCCCCCCTTTCTGCCCCCCAAACCAGCACCTGATCCCTCCCCCGAGGCCCAAATCCATCTCCCATCCCAAATCCAAGACGGTGGTTACCCCCAGCAGCAGGGGGAATCTCCCAAATTTTTGTGAGGGGTCCCCAGTCTCCTTTTTCTCTCTTTTCCAAACCTGAAAACGGCACCTCCCCCCTCCCCTTCCATAGTCGCTCCCCTGCCATCGCCTCCCCGCTCCCAAATCCAAGACCGGGAGTATCCGGGGGAGGGGTATCCTAAATGGGGGGGGGGGGGGGGTGTTTCCCCGCTTTCCTTTTTCCATCTTTTCCAATTCTAAAAACGGCGCCTCATTTCCACTGTCCCCCACCCCCGGCTCCAATCCATCGCTCCCCTCCATCCCCTGGGTATCCCCAGTTGGACAGGGGGGGTCTCCCAAATTTTTGAGGGGGGGATCTTCCCGCTCTCTTCTCTTCCCTTTCCACCCCTAAACCCGCCGTTCATCCACATCCTCCCCCACCCCAAATCTTTTGCCAGCCCTCCGCCATCGCCCCTCCAAATCCATACCCGCCGGCATCTCCATCTGGGGGGTGGGAGGGAGTCTCCCAAAATTCTTGTGGGAGGATTCCCAGTCTCCTTTTTCCCTCATTTCCAGCCCCTCGACGGCACCCCCTCGCCATCGCCTCCCCCATCCCAAATCCAACATTAGGGTATTCCAAACTAGGGGTGGGGGGAGGATTCCTATTTTTTGGGAGGAGGGGGTCTCCGCTCTTTCCCCTGCCCTTCCCCAAAAACGGCGCTTCCCGCTCCTCCCCCCGCGCCCCCCGACTCACCTCGGCGGCTCCGCGGCGCGCGGGGGCCCGGAGGCGTCTCCGGGGGTGTCTCCGGGGGTCCCGTCGGGCTCGGGGGTGCGGGGGGATCGTGGCGGGGGCGTCCCCCGGGCGCGAGGCGGGCGCGGGGCCGGGAACAGGAAGGTCCCGTCATCCCATTCCCCGCCGGATGCGCCACTGGGAAAAAAGCGGGGAAAAAACGTTGGGAAAAGCGGGGGGAAACCTTGGAAAAACGGGAATTTGGGCGGGGGGGGGAGCCCTACGGGAGAAAAAAAAAAAGGGCGGGTCCCAGCAAGGACACCCCCGAAGCACCCGGTTTTCAGTTGGGGGGAATTGTGAGAATTTCCCGAATTGTTGGGGCTTTGGGTTTTTGGGTTGTTTTCCAAGGAGGAAATGGATGGCGGGGGCGGGGGGGGGGACGTGTAGAGGGGGTGAATAGGGTGGGTTTGGGGGGACTAAGGACAGGCCCCCCTCAAACTTCTCCCTCCCCCGTTCCTGCTTTGTGTAACGGCAGCGACGCGTTTCCTGCCCCCCCCCCCCCCCCCCCCCCCGGGAATTAAAAATGGTTGGAATTACGCAACGAAGGTGGAGGGCTCGGCAGCGGCATCCAAGGATTCTGGGAATGGCGGGATCGTGGCTTCGGGGTGTCGCCTGCGCCCCCCCAGATTGACCCCCACCAGAGGGTTCTCTTGGGGCGTTTCCTGCCCCCCTCCGCCCTCGGGAATCAAAAATGGTTGGAATTACACAACGAAGGATCATGGGATCCCGAGATAGCGGGATTGGGGGGAGCGGAATCGGGCTTTTGGGGTGGCCCCTGTGCCCTCCCAGATTTCCCCTCACGAGGGCCTGGAGATGCATTTCTGCTCTTCCCCCCCCCCCCCCCCCCCCCCCCAATCCCTACAATTAAAAATGGTTGGAATTGCACAATGAGGCTAGAGGATTACATAGCGGCATGGAGGAATTTTGGGATCAGGTGATAGGATTGAAGTTCTGGGGTGCCTCCTGCACCCTCCAAACCCCGAGCCCCTTCCCCGATATTCTGGGGGTGCTCTTCCTGCCCCCCCCCCCAATAAAAGTAGTTGGAATTATGCAACATGACTAAAGTTTTGGCAGGATTTCTGGATTCTGGGAGCATGGAATAGCAGGATCAGGGTTTGGGATGCTCCCCCTGCACCACCTCAAATTTCTGAACCCCCCAGTTTTCTGTAGGTCCTTTTCCTGCCACCCTCCCCCCCAAGGATTAAAAATGGTTGGAATTACACAATGAGGCCAGAGGATCATGAGATTCCAGGATTGTGGAATTGTGTGATTGGGATTTAGGGTGCTCATCCTGCAACTGCATGCCCTCAGAGGGTTTGGGGGTGCTGGAGTTGTAGTAGAGGGTCCCCGTCTCCTTCCCCCACCCCAGGGACTGGTTCCTGGAGGATGAGAAAAGCTCTGCATGGCCATACTGGTATCACTGGGGGTGACCCCGTAATCTCAGTGGGGTTGTCACCCCTTGGCTGGTGTTCCTGAATCCGCATGGTGGGACGAGGCTGCTTGGGGACCTTTTATTGATGGCATCGGCAGATCTGTGTGCCCAAGTGCCAGGATTGCCATCCTGGGGTCCCCATCCCTGCTGTGAAGTCCCTGTCCCCACCCTGGGGTCCCCATCCCAGCATCTTTGTGCCAATGTCCCCATCCCAATCACAGTGTCCCCATCCCAACATCCCCATTCATGTGTCCCTGTGCCAATCCCAGTGTTTCCACAGGCTCATCCTGGTGTCCCTGTTTCCATCCTGGTGTCTCCATCCCCATCCTGGCCCTTCATGGTGTCTCCATCTTGGTGTCCTTATCCCCATTCCAATTTCCCCATCCCCATCGAGAGTCCTCACAGGCCCAGATGTTGCTGTCCCCATCCTGGTGTCCCCATTTTGGCTTCCCTGTCCCCATCCAGGTGGCCCCTTTCCCCCTCAATTTTCCCACTGTTTTCATCTCTCCCCCTTTCTTGCTCTTTTTCTCTCCTTTTTCCCACCATTTCCCTTCTCACATTTCCTGCCCTTTTTCCTCCTCCTGTGATAAATGGGTATGATTCGGGTTGACAAAATTAAAACAGTAATCAATATTTTAAAACGATAGTTAAAATGTCACTTTGTTGTTGGTTTTTTTTTGGGGGGGGGGGAGGGGATGGGGATGTTTCTCGCCCCTTCTCCAGCAGATGTTCAGTAGAGAGTGAGGGACAGGAAGAGACCAAGATAAGAAGAGTCAAAAATAACTAGGAGACAGGGAAACTTGGGGAAAATCCAGAAAAACTTTAATTATATTGACTTTATTGCCTCAGTGTATCAGGAAGGTATTCAGATGTGCAAATTTAGTATTTACTGACATAATATAGGCTTAATATGCATGTGTAGCAAATGTGGTTATTGGAAGGACACACGAGGAAGATGAGAGCCTTCCTCCCTATGACCCCCGAAGGTGGGGAAGACCCCCTAAAAGGGGAGTGGAGGTGGAAATGGGTGGTGATAAGGGTGGTGATACAGATCTTACAAATCGAAAATAGGAGGGAATGGGAGGTGACACACAGTATAAAAAGGTTGAATTTAGAGCTTCTTATTTGTACGAGGCAGGACAGGTCCTGCTCCTGTACCCCGTGGTCCATTTGCTTATGTATTATTTTTTAGAACCGATATTATCTACTATTAACAAATTATTGTAACTTTTAAGCTGCTCAAATTAAACTTGCTGCTACATTTAATTTTGTTTGGGTTTTTGTTTTTGATTAGAAAATTAGGCAGCACATTCATTTATAACAATCCTTTCTCCACCTTTCTTCCCCTTCCTTTTCCCACCCTTTTTCCTCTCACCTTTCCCACCCTGTTCTTCTCTCCCTTTCCCCACCCTTTTTCTCTTGCTTTTCCTTCTCATATTTCCTGCTCTTTCTTTTTTCTCCCTTTTTGCACCTTTTTTCCCCCTAACCTATCCCACCCCATTTCCTCTCACCTCTCACCTTGTTTTTCCCCTCACGTTTCCCGCCCTTTTTTCCCTCACATTTCCCGCCCTTTTTCACCTCACGCTTCCAGCCCTTCTTCCCTCACATTTCTGACCCTTTTCTCCTCGCATTTCCATCCCTTTGTTCTCCCACCTTTTCCCACCCTTTTCCCTTCACCTTTCCGCCTCATTCTCTCACAGGCTCTCACGTGTGGAGGCTTCAGAGGCGACTCCTCAGCCCAGGCCCGCCATGGACTGGTTCCACTGCTCTCGCTGCTTCCGCCAGGATGGCGCCAGGTTCGCCATCACCACCTGCGGCCACATCCTGTGCGAGGGCTGTGGGGGCACAGGTAAAATTGAGGAAAACCCCCAATTTAAGCCCTTAAAATGCCGAGAAAGGGGGAGTTTCCTTCAATTTAACCCTTTAAAATGAAGGGGAAAGGAGGGGTCACCTCAACTCAAGTAAATAAAATGGGCTCTGCCTCAATTTAAAACCCGTAAAATATTGGGAAAAAGGGGTTTCCCCATAATTTCTATCTTTCAAATGATGGAAAAAGGAGGATTTTTCCCTCGATGTAAAGCCTTAGCATTGTGTAAGTGGAGGATCCTGTCTCAATTTAAAACCCTGAAATGAGGGGAAATGGTCCATTTCCTTCAAGGAACACCCTTTTTGGGACTTTTGGACTTTTTTCTCTCACTTTTCTCACTTTTTTTTCTCCCCCTCCCACAGGTCCCTGCCCAGTCTGTGCCACCGCCTGCCGCTACCTGCCCCTGTCCCAGCAGGCCAGTGTTCACCATGTTGTGCCCCGTGTCACCTCATCCTCACCCCTTCCCCCCCTTTTCCCCTCTCATTTCCCAACCTTCTTCCCATCCTTTTGACGCCCCCATGCCCAACAGATGCGCCCAGAGGAGAAGGTTTTCTTCAAGAACCCTGTGGCCCTTGCCCAGAAGCACTTTGCCCACATCTCGCAGGTGAGGTGATGGGGGATGAGGTTCCACCACTGTCCCCAACCCCACATGCTGGGGGCGTACAAGGGGGTGACCCCTGTCCCCCAGGTGTGGCGGTTCCAGATGACACAGGCACAACTGCTGGTGGACTTGCACCGGGACAGAACTCGGCAGGTGCAGGCAGAGCTGGACAAGACCAGAGAGGAACTGGGGGAGATGAGGAGGTGAGGGGGACACCACGGAAGGAGGGCCACACTTCCATCTTGGGCTCCTCGGGGCGTGTGGGTGGGGCAGCACTCCTTGATCAACGTCTGGATGAGCGTCCTCATCCTTCTGGCTGCTTTCTTGGGAGTGTCTTACCCCCACCCTTGGCTGCCACGTTGGTGACAGCATGTTCTGCCATTTGCTGCCATCTTGGTGAGCTTCCACCCCTTTGCTCTGCCCCCCTCAGCTGCCCTATGGGGGGACTCCCACTCCAAATGGGGGGATTTCTCACCCCCCATTAAATCCTCCTCCTTTCCAGGGAGCTGGAGTCACTTCGCCAGGAGAACGCGGAGCTGCGCCACATGCAGGTGGTTCCCAAAGTCCCCCTTCCCTGGCCCCCAAACTGCCTCCCAAAGCCCCCCTGCCCCTTCCTCCCTTCCCAAACTGCCCTCCAAATCTCCCCACAGCTCTCCCCAGGCTGGCGCTGGAGCAGCCGCAGTAGCAGCCCCCGTCCCTCCCCTACACAGTCAGGTAAGTGCCCCCCAAATCTTTAAGGGGATCTTCCACACCCTAAAACCCCTCCACATCTCCTCCTTGCTCATAGGGGTCCCCCCAAATTTTCTGTCTCCCTTCCAGTCACCCCTCAGCCCCGCCGGCAGCTCAGCAGCCAAGTGGTCAGGTAAGGGGGGGCATCTTAAATTGCGGTGGGGTTACCCCAATTGCACAGGGGGTTCCCCCAAACCTCCCACCCCTCTTTTGCAGTCGCTTGGCCCCATCGGAGCCCCCCCGGTCCCGCAGCACCCCAGGATGGCAGGTGAGACCTCACTCCAAATGGAGGCCACCCCAAAATAGGGGGGTTCTCATAATTCTTTGCCCCCCCCCCAGGTTGGCATAGCCTACAGAGATTCAGGGACCCCTCTGGCCTCCAGCATGGGTGAGTGACCCCCAAATCCTACGGGATTTACCTCACCACAATGCCCCGAGCCCCACCCTTCAGCTCCAAGCCCTACCCCCTTTCCTCATCGCCAAGGGGGAGCCCTAAAAGCTCATATACGGCCTCGAAACTCCATGGTGCGACCCCAACCCCCTGATCTCTTCTCGCAGAAACCCCAAAACTCCTCGGAGGGACCACAAACCCCTGATCTCTTCCCATAGGGACCCCAAACCCCCACAGAAGGAGCCCAGAGCTCCCCAAACCCGCTTCAGGACCCCAAGCCCTCCCAGAGTAGCCCCTCAGCGCTGACCCCGATCTATGGGGTGACCTCAAAGCCCCCTAACGCTGCTTTCCCCCCTTAGTGCTCCCCATGGCTGGGACAAGCGAGGGGCAGGTACTGGGGGCACTGGGAGGTCCTGGGAAGGGGGATGAAGGGGGAGATGCGGAGAGGGGGATCTAGGGGGACTGGGATAAACTGGGAGGGACTGGGAGGGGATATGGGGAGCACCAGGAGGGACTTGGGGGCACTGTGAGGGGGGGGTTACTGTGAGGGACTGGAATAAACTGGGAAAGGTAACTGGGAGGGACTGGAAGGGGAGATTGGTTACTGAGTGAGATTTTGAGTTCCTGGGAGCACTGGGACGAGGTGTTTGGGTTACTGGGAGGGGGGCTTGGTGTTACTGGGAGGGCTCCAACTCCACCCCTTCCCCTTGCCCCTCCCTTATCCCTACCCTTATTCCTCCTAAATCAGGACAAACTCTCCAAATTCAGTAGCTATTCCCGAAATTCAGTACCCACATCCCCAAATTCGGTAACCAAGACCTCCCCAAATTCAGTCGCCACTCTCCAAAATGCGGTAGCCACCCCAAAATTCGGTAGCCAGGACCATTTTCCTTCATTTAGGGCTCTGCACTGCGGCCGGTGAGGGGCGGGCGCTCCCAGTGGGATCCCAATCCACGGCCATAAAGGACAAACAGGGACCTCTGAAGGGGTCTGAGGCTCCTGGACAGGAGCTCCGGGGCTTCCCTGGAAGTGGCTGGGGCCAGAAGAAATTAAAAATGAGTTTAAAAAAATGCCAGTTTGGGGGCCATTTTGGGTCCGCCTGTGAGGCCGGGGGAAAGAGGGGGCGTGGTCTCCACCGCCTAGCCCCCCGGGTACTTTTCGAGGGTGTGTTGCTGGTGCTGCATTCCTATTGGTTGGTGGCTCTGTGTGGGCGCGGTATAAGGGGAAATCGGAGTTTGGGGCGAAATGGAGGGAAATTGGGAAAAATGGGGGAAACTGGCGAAAAATGTGGGGGCTACGGGGAGGGATCTAGGGAGGAGGGGGAGGGCCTTCGTTATCTTGGGAGAGCGAGGATTGGTGGAAGTACGTTGGGGGGCGCGGTTTAGGGGCGGTTGGTGCTGGGGATTGGCGGAAAGGAACGGAGGGGGCGGGATCAGCGGCGGCGCCGGAGCCGGATTGGTGGCGAGAAGGTAGGGCGGGGCACTTGAAGTGACGTCACTTCTGTTAGCGGCGTTTCCGCGTCCTTCTTGGCCGGCGTTAGCCGCTGCTCCGGGAACGCTCCGGGAGCGGCCCGGCTCCCCCGGAACCGCCCCGGAACTGCTCCGGATTCCTCCGGAACAGCCGCGGCTCCACTCCAGACTCTCCTGCGGCTTGGCCCAGCCGGGCCGCTCCCCCCCACCCCGCCCCGGGTCCGGCGCGGGGCTCGGCGGGGCCGGCCGGGGATGCCGCGGCGCGGCCTGCGCCATGTGGTACATCATGCAGAGCATCCAGAGCAAGTATTCGCTGTCCGAGCGCCTTATTCGCACCATCGCCGCCATCCGCTCCTTCCCCCGGGACAACGTGGAGGATCTCATCGGCCGGGTGAGCACCCGCGCTCGGGACATCGCACCCCTTCCGCGGCCGGGCCGGCCTGCTTGAGTCTCCTGAAGGCTCTGGGTTCCTCTGACGGGAACTGCTGAGCTGTCCCCGGCCGTCCCGGGCCCTACAGAGCCTCCGTGAGGACTCCCAGGAGGGGTTTTCGGGTCCCGGAGATCGGGGCATCTCCGGTTGGGTCAGAGATTACAGGCTTTTCCTTCCCCGCCTCCAGACCCACGGGGCCGGGGGTGTCTCCGGACACCGTTTGGTGACCGTGAGTTGGCGAAACGTAAGTGGGAGCCGGGATGAAGACCGGGAGGGTTCTCGTGAACGAACCCACGGGATTTCTCTTAATTAAGCCATTCTGAAGGGATGGAAAGGACAGGGAAAGGGTGGCATTTGCTGACCCCGAGACGGTTCCTGTGTCCTTCTTGAAGGGATGGGAAGGAGGGAGTTTTTGACCAGAGGGGTTCCTGTGCTCCCCAGGGCGCCGATGTGAACTGCCTGCACGGCACCCTCAAACCCCTGCACTGTGCCTGCATGGTGGCTGATGCTGACTGCGTGGAGCTGCTGCTGCAAAAAGGAGCTGAGGTAAAGTTTTATAAAAACCGAAAACAGGTGGAAAACAGCGAGAAAAAGGGTGGGGAGGTCGGGAGGAGCTGGTAAACAGCTCGGGTTAGAGCTAATGGGTTAAAGTTGGATTTTGGGAAAAAGTTCTTTCCCCGGAGTGTCATGGGGCACCAGCTCGAGGGATTGGGGTTTGGACAAGGCTTCTGGCATAGGTGGGGGATTTTGAGTGTCCTGTGCAGGGCTAGGGCCTGGATTTGATGATCTTTGTAGATCTTTTCTAGCTCTATGGTTTTGTAGCCCTTCACAAAGTGGCACCGGGGGAAGGTTCATTGTCCCAGCAGGGAGGGAATTTTCGGGCTGAGATTTTGGGAGCAGATGAAGGATTGAAACCTAAATTTCTGTGCTGAGCTGTTGGGGAGGGATAGGAGGGAGAATTAAAACCTAAATGTTGGCACTGAGATTTTGGGAAGGTGAGCAGGTAGTATTGAAACCTAAATTTTTGTGCTGAGTTTTCGAGAGGCTGGGACGGAAGAATTAAACCCTGAATTTGCTGGATTTTTAACCTCACTTTCCCCTGCCTGCTGGACTAAAACCCTTCCTCATTTTTCCCTACATTTGGGACCTTTGACTCCTTGCTGCTGCATCCAGCTGGGGCAGCTCCTTGAGCCCCCAAACCTTTATTCTCTCCCCCAGGTGAATGCACTGGATGGCTACAACCGCACAGCCCTTCACTATGCAGCAGAAAAAGACGAAACTTGCGTGGAGATTTTATTGGAGTACGGAGCCAACCCCAACGCCCTGGATGGCAACAAGGACACGCCGCTGCACTGGGCAGCCTTCAAGAACAACGCCGAGTGTGTGCGGGCCCTGCTGGCCAACGGCGCCTTGGTCAACGCCCTGGACTACAACAACGACACCCCCCTGAGCTGGGCGGCCATGAAGGGCAACCTGGAGAGCGTCAGCGTCCTGCTGGACTTCGGCGCCGAGGTGCGCGTGGTCAATCTGAAGGGCCAAAGCCCCATCTCGCGCCTGGTGGCGCTGCTGGTGCGGGGCCTGGGCACGGAGCGCGAGGATTCCTGCCTGGATTTGCTGCACAGAGCCACGGGACACTTCGAGCTGCGCAAGAACGGGAGCCTGCCCTGGGAGGTGGCGCGGGACCCACAGCTGTGCCAGCGGCTGACGCTGCTGTGCTCGGCGCCGGGCACGCTGCAGGCGCTGTCGCGCTACGCCGTGCGCCGCTCGCTGGGCCTGCGCTTCCTGCCCCAGGCTGTGCAGCAGCTGCCACTGCCTGCCTGCCTCAAGGAGTACCTGCTGCTGCTCACCTGAAGGAGAGACACCTGCCCTTCCCCCAGATTGCCCCCGCTCGCTTCGCGACTCACCAGGTTCCTCTCCATGGTTTTTGTTCCCCTCGGCCACCCAGGACCCTGCTGGCCCCTCACGTTACCTCCATTTCCTCCCTCTGTCCTTTCCATTTTGGCCTCTCCAGTTCTCCCGTCCTCTCATGCTCCCTCCACTTCCTCCTCTCTGTCCCATCCATTTCTCACCCTGTCTCCCCCTTTCACCTTCCTGCAATGAACAGTCCTCCTCTGATGGCAAATTATATCCCAGCTGTTGGATTAATCTGTTTCCCCCTTTTTTTGTTTTTGTTTCTTTTTTTTTTCCTTGGAAAAGGGAGGATTTAAAGGAAAATTCTCCTTTGAGGAAGGACTCAAGGCAGGAAACTGAGGGTTGGGATGCAGAGAAATCCTATGGGATGTGTTGGCTGGAAATCAAAGATCCAGGTCTTTCTCCAGCATGGAGAGTGAAGTTTTCCCTGTTTATCCATAATTTTTATGCTGTATCAAGAGTGAAACCACCTCAAAAACTGAAATTTTGCAGGGCTGGAATTCTTGTGGGCTGAGGAGATCTTCTCCAGAGACAGCTCCATGTGGAGCTGAGGGCTTCTCTCCTCCCTCCTCGAGCTCTGCCTGAGGTTTCCCATCAGAAATTCGCCCTTTGGTGTTGGTTTGGGGGTTTTCTTGGGATCTATTCCAGGGCCCAATGGAAGAGCAGCTCTCCAAGGTGACAAGCCGATAAAAACTGTCGTTATTTTCTGGGAGGAACTTGGGGATGAAAGCTCGAATACCACCTCTTTTATCCCTCTTTGTTACACTGGGTAGTGAAATCCTGAGGATCAGGAGGGATTTGGGGTCAGTGGGATCCAGGTTCACCTTTCCATGGATTCACAGAGACCTGGAGCACTTGGACAAGCACTCAATTTATTGAAACATCTCTATTTTGTGACTTTTAACCCTAAAAACCTCAACCTTCACCACCCATCCTCAACTCATCATGCTATTGCTTGGGGACCACTTCCCAAAATCCCCAAAAAGCCCCAGAAGGCTGTGGGAAAGAGGGATTTTTGGGGTTCCCCAGGGCTGGCGGTGGCCACTGTCCCTGTCACACGGTGGCCTCGGGGACCAGAACCTTGCGGGTCAGGTGCTCCAGGTGCGCCGTGTCTGATGTGTCCAGCTCGATGTTGTACTTGGCCAGGATTTTGAGGATGGGCCTCAGCCTCAGCCACCACTGCTCCTTGGGGATGCGGTGCCTGAGGGGGGGACAGGACACAGACTGGGGGACATCCCTGGGGAGGGAATCCCAGGCTTTGTCCCACCTTCCCGGGGTGGGGAAGGGAGGGACAGGGAGGGACACGCACTCGAAATCCGTCTGCTGGTGCAGCTCAGCGATGGGCTGGAACACCAGGCTGCGCTTGCGCATCCCCAGCAGGCACGCCGAGTCGGCCGTGTTGGCAAAGATCCGGCCTGGGAAGGACACGGGAATGTTTGGGAACATCCAGCGATGTGGGAGGGAAGGGTGGGAATGTTTGTGAATCTTCAGGAGTGGGGGAACACGTGGGAGGGGAAGTTGGGAATGTTTGGGATCCTCCTGGAGCAAGGGTTGGGAATGTTTGGGATGCTCCAGGAGGGGAAAATGTTTGGGACCTTCCAGGAATGGAAGGTTGGGAATATTTGGAACCTTCCCGGAACGTTAGAGGGGAGATTGGGAATATTTGGGATCATCCAGGAGCAGGGAACACCCCCCAGAATCCGTGGGAGAGCCTTCTGGGAATGTTTGGGAATGTAGGGTCACTCGGGGGTCCCTTTGGGATTCCCCCCTCCCGCAGCACCCACCATGCCGGGAGCACTCCCTGATCTTCCCAGTGATCCAGGCCACGGCCTTGGCACCCATCTTGGTTCCGAAATTCCGGTCGAAGGGCGTGGGGCTGCCTCCCTGCACCGGGAGAATCCGGGATGAGCTGGGGAAATCCCCCAAGCCCTGATCCTTTTCCTGGGGGAATTCCCAAACCCTCACCCCATACCCAGGGAATTCCCACCTGCTGCATGTGCCCCAGGACATTTTTCCGGCAGTCAAAGACCCCTTTGCCCTCCTCAGAGTAGAGGTTGTAGATGAAATCTGTGGTGTAATTCTCATTGCAGCGCTCATTCCTACAGCAGGGACAGGATCAGGCCCAAATCCCACAATTCACCCCATCCCAAACAATTCCACTAATCCCAAACACTAGCACTATGGTGGGACCCCGAATCTTCTATCCCAGACCCATCACCACAGCAAGACCCCAGTTCTGCTGATCCCAAACCCAATCCCCACAGGGGTGACACGAGGTCCCCTCCGAGCCTTCCCCCCAAAGCTGGGGCCCACCTGAGCACAAGCCCCCTCTTCACCGTGGTCTTCATCTTCTCCGTCAGGTGGTCCACGTTGGCCTGCAGGGTTGGGAATGGGGTCAGGAGCGGGGTCAGGAATGGAAACCCACTGGTCCCACACCACCCAGGTGACCCTGGGGACAGGTAGACGGCTGTCCCCACCTGCAGGTCGCGGCTGCTGAAGGGCTCCTCGAAGATGTAGGCGGCGTCGGCACCGGCCGCCAGCCCGGCCATGGTGGCCAGGTAGCCACAGAAGCCACCCATGGTCTCGATGATGAACACACGGCGCTTGGTGCCGGCAGCCGACTGCTTGATCAGGTCACACGTCTGCCATGGGAATGGGATTTGGGGTCAGGAAAAGGGGTTTAGGGTCAGAGGATCAGGTGCCTGCCACAGACTGCTTGATCAGGTCACATATCTGAACTAGGGCAGGGTTTGGGGTCAGGAAAAGGGGGTTAAGGTCAGGGGAGTTGGGGGATTCCCATTGGAATCGCAGTGTGGTGATGGTGGTGGGAGAAGTGCTTTGGGATCAGGGGAATTTGGGGACTTCCACTGGGGTCTCACTATAGTGATGGTGTTTGGGATCAGGAGGGATATGGGATACAGGATTTGAGATCTCGCTGTGGTGCTGGTGTTTGGGATCAGAGGCTATAGGATTGGGGTTTGACCGTGGTGATGGTGTTTGGGATCAGGAGGATTTAAGGGGGTATTTGAGGTCTCACGGTGGTGATGGTGTTGAGGGCGGTGTCAGCACCGATGCTGAAGTCGGAGCCAGGGACGTTGTTGGAGACGGTGGCAGGGATGATGCACAGGGGGATGCAGAGCTCCTCGAAGCGTGCCCGGCCCTCCACCAGCTCCAGGCCACCCGTGAACGCCTGGGGGACAATGGGGACATCAGGAGACAATGCAAACAGGAGGGGGACAGTGGGGACACTGACCACGCCCTGGCCACACCCTGCTGACCACACCCCACTGACCTCGAAGCCGCCGATGATGACAAGTGCATGGATCCCAAATTTGCTGATGTTGGCACTGATCTCCTCGAAATATTTCTTGGGCAGGGTCCTGGGAAGGGGAAACTCTCCTGGATGAGCCTGACCAGAGTGGGGACCCCAGAGGGACCCCAAATGACCCCACACGGGGGCGGATCACCTCTTGGTGCCCAGTTTGGATCCTCCCAGCCCTGTCCAGCTGCCTACGGCATTCCAGCTGATCTCCTCCACCTGGGGGGAGAAATGGGGTTAATGGGGTGGGAGAAGGAACTGGGGTCACACTGGCGCCCCTCAACCCTATCAGAGTGACATTGTGGTCACACAATGTCCCCTCAGCCCTATCAGAGCCATACTGGGGTCACACAATGTTCCCTCAGCTCTCTCGGGATCACACAATGTCCCCTGGCTCCCAGACAGCAGCAGATTCGACCCATAGCAGGGCTGGGGTTTGGACAGGGGTTAAACACCCGCATCCCGAGGAATTCCTGAGGAATCCCCATCCCTGCAGGGCCACAACTGCTCCTTCCTAGGGCCTTTTCTTGCCCTCTTTTTCCCACAGGGATCACCCCATCCCGAAATCCATCCTGCATTTCCCAAACTCTTTTCCTACTCTATTTTCCCACTGGTATCTCCACATTCCCCAACCCTTCAAATTGTCTCCAGTCCCTCAAACCCATCCCGAGCTTCTCCCTTTTTCCACCCCCATTTACCCACTAGAATCTCCCCATCCCAAAAGCCAACCCCTCAAAGCTGGTGTGCACTCCTGAGCACCCCTTTTTCCCTCTGGGATCTCCACCTCCCAAAATCCAACCCTTAAAACCCATCCTGCACTTCTCACCCCTTTTCCCTAAAGGAATCTCGCCAGCTCAAAATCCAACTCTTCAAATCTATCGTGCCCTGGCCACCCCTTTATCCTGCAGGGATCTCCCCATCTGAACTCCTTTCCCCCATAGGACTCTCACCATCCCAAATGCCAGCACCTCAAATCCATCCCAAACCCCGTTCCCTGCAGGGTCTCCCCATCCCAAACCCCGTTCCCTGCAGGGTCTCACCATCCCAAAGGCCAGCCCCTCGAAGCCGTCGTGCACGGCCAGCATGCGGTGGCCGTGGATGAGGCCGATCCTCACAGTCGCCCGCACGGCCGCGTTCATCCCCGCGGCCGGAGCACCCACGTTCATCACGGCCACCGTGTACCCGCTCTGGGGGCAGCAACAGGGACATGGGGACAGGCATCAGTGGGCCTTGGGGACAGCAGTGGGATTGGGGTAGCCTGGGGTGGCCTTGGGGAGAGTTTTGTAACCACTCTGTGAGGTTAGGGGGCATGGCTGAGGTGGCCTTGAGGACAGTGGCAGGGTTGGGGTGTCCTGGGGAGGGACTGAAGTGGGTTTGAGGTGTCCTGGGTGGGATTCGGGTGGTATCCATCCCAGGGGTGTGCTGGGATGGAATTGGGGTGTTCTGGGATGGGATTTGGGTGTCCTGGGTTGGGCCCCCGCGTGCCCTCCCCGGTGCCCCCTACCTTGGTGGCAGGTGGGCGGATGTGAGCCAGCAGCTTGTACACGTTCCAGTTGTTCTGGAAGCTCCTAAAAATCAGGGAAATTTAGGGTTTGGGGCATTTTGTGGACATTGGGGAGCAGGGACAGGGACAGAGAGGTGCCACCCACCGGCCCCGCAGCTTCACTGCATCCTCGAAGCGTCCCTCATTCATGGCCGTGGTGACGTCCTTGGTCTGGGGGCACAGAGGGGGATTGGGGTGGGATTGGGATATCCTGGAATGCAATCAGGGTGTCCCAGGTAGGATTGAACTGTTCTGGGTGGCATTGGGGTGGAATGGGGTGTCCTGGGGTGGGATCTGTCCCTGGGCTGGGTTTGGGGACGTTTCAGGTGTAGGAACCATCCCTGGGCTGGGTCTGGGGGCATTCCTAGTGTCCCACCATCCCCACTCACCACCTGGACACACTCCATGAGGGGCAGGCGCACGGCCTGGTTGCCAGACAGACTGACCACGCAGGCGGGCGTGTCTGGCGTCCCCTCCAGCAGCGCCATCACGGCCTCCACACCCATCCTGCTGGCCTGAGGGGACACAGGGGGTGTCACCTCCCAGTGGGACTGTCACCTCCTGGTCCCCTCGTTTGGGGCCGGGGTGAGGAAGGAGGTGCCCACCAGGATGCGGTCGAAGGCTGAGGGCGTCCCTCCACGCTGGACATGGCCCAGGATGGTCACTCTGGTGTCGTACCCTAGACGTTTCACCACCAGCTGTGGGGACACAGATCTCCAGGACCGGCCCCGAAAAGGGGGGAGAAAAAGGGATGTCCCCCATGTCCCCTCTGTCCCCCCGTCCCCACTCACAGTCTTGATGTCGTCCGATGTGATGGGCTTGCCGTGCTTGTCGATGGCGCCCTCAGCCACGATGATGATGTTGAGCCTGGAGCCACCATCACGGGTCTGGGGGGAACATGGGGTGACAACAGGGATGGGGACAGGGGGACAGCCTCCATCCATCCATCCATCCATCCATCCATCCATCCATCCATCCATCCCTGTATCCATCCATCCCTGTGTCCATCTCTCCCCCCCTCCCTCCCTGCGTCAATCCCTCCCTCCCTCCCACCTCGGTCAGTCTCCTGCACAGGTGCTCCTCCCAGTCATCCTCAGGGGGCGACTCGGGGATGAAAACCCAATCGGCGCCGCAGGCCAGGGCCGTGATCAGCGCCAGGTACCTGAAATGGGGCCAAAAACAACTTTTGAGCCGGTTCTCCCTATTTTTGGGGTGTCGGGAACCCTCTCAGGTGCCACCAGCACGTACCCGCAGTGCCGCCCCATCACCTCCAGCACGAAAGTCCTCTGGTGGCTGTGGGGACAAGAAAGTGTCACCCACCCGAAACAGGAAGGCTGGGGGGTTGGGGACAATGAGGGGGTGTCCCTGTCACCTCTGCGCTGTGGTGGTGATGGCGTCCACGATCTCGATGATGCGGTGCAGCGCCGAGTCGGTGCCGATGGTCATGTCGGTGCCGCAGAAGTCGTTGTCGATGGAGCCCACCATGCCCACAATGTTCAGGTGGCTCGAGCGCTGCGCCTCCTCGGCCGTGATGCCACCTGGGGAAGGGGTGGGCAGGAGGGGGGGACGTCACCCCCCAGATGGTCACTCGGGAGGTAGAGGTGTCACAGGGATTGTTGGGGGGGGAAATGCTCAGCTTTGGGTGACAAAACCTCATATTTTTGTGTAGAACACCTTGATTTTGGAACCAAAACTCTTGTGGAATCAAACCTTTCCACATTCCCTTTCCCTGATGTGGGACCCCTCCCAAAATGTCCCCTTAGGGAGAATAGGTGCCACAGATCTCCATTTTGGGGAAAAGCCCCAAATTTTTGAGTGCCACACCCTGATTTTTTGAACCACACCCTCTTTTCTCTCTGTGTTCCCCCTTACACATCTTCAACAGTGCCCTAAACCTCCGTAATTAGAGGGAAAAAAACCCAAATTTGGAGTTTCACATCCTGATTTGGAACCAAATCTTTCCGCACCCCCGTTCTCTCTGTGTCCCCCCTCCAAAATGTCCCCTTGGAAAGCAAAAGTGCCCTAAACTTCCATAATTAGGGAAAACCCCGCATTTTTGTGTGGCAAAACCCGAATTTTTGTGTGCTTTTCAAACAAAATCTTTCTTTTTTGACCCCCACGCTTTCCCTCGCCCCCCCCCCTTCACCCCAGCGTGGTTGTGGGGCTCCCCCAAAGTCCCCCTGTACCAGTTTTGAGCAGCTCTGCCAGGAGCCCGCCCCACTCAGCGCGGAAGGTGTCGGCGCCGGTGAGGCTGCCGTCGCCGCCGATCACGCACAGGTTGGTGATGCCGCGCTTGACCAAATTCCGCGCGGCGCGAAGCCGCCCCTCGCGGGCGCGGAAATCCTGGCAGCGGGCGCTGCCGATCACCGTGCCACCCTGGGGATGGCAGGGGGCTGTCTGTGCGTCCCTGTGTCCGTCCACCCCTCTGTCCATCCACCCATCCCGTCCTGTTCCATCCCTGTGTCCGTCCCATGTCCATCCACCCCTCTGTCCATCCCATCCCATCCGTGTCTGTCCCTGTGTCCATCCCTGTGTCCGTCCCCACATCCCAGCTCTGGCGTTGGGTCATTTTTTTGCTTGAGCCCGGGCTCAGACTGGGACCAGTGTGGGACAAACTGGGGCCAGGGAGGAGCACACCCAGTGCCCCCCCCAGCCAGGGCGGGGTTCCTCCAGTATCCCTCTGTCCCCCTGTCCCTGTCTGCATCCCTCACCAGCTGCAGCATCATGGACACGCTCTCCCACGTGGCCTCCTTGATGTGGTCGCCGCCATCCACCAGCCCCTGGTAGCCCTGGGGGGGACAGTGGTTACATGACACCTTTTCCCAAACCTCAGGGTGGCGATGTGGAATTTTGGGACTGGGGCTGGCACTGACCTCATACACGAAGAACACCCGGGCCCCGGTGTAGATCCCCACGCGCACCACGGCGCGCACGGCCGCGTTCATCCCTGCGGGGACACGGCGGGCACTCTGTGACCCCTCGGACGCCTGCTGCCCCCCGGGGACATCCTCAAAGCCACCCCCGAAGTTGTCATTCCCGTCTCCCCCCCCCCAGCTGCCACCCCCTTGGGGACACCCCAAATCCGTCCCCCCCGTCCCCTCCCCCTGTCTCCCCCCTCGCAGCTGCCATCCCCTGGGTTATTTTTGCCCTGGTGACCTTTGGTGGCAGCGCCTGACACGGGTGACAAACACGGGGGCGGGGGGGGGAGGGGACAGTCCGGGGGGGCCCCCTGGCCTGGCACCCCCCCATGTCCATCTGGCCCCCATGCTTGGGACCTGGGACCCCGGGAAAAATCCCAAATTTGGGGATGAATCCTTGGAGGTTTGGGCAATCCCGATTATTTTGACTCCGTGCCAAAGTGCTGCCAGTGTCCCCCTAGAGTCCCCTCCCCGAATTTTGTCACCGTTGTTCCCCCCGCCCCGGCATCGCGAAACTCCCCCGAACTCCGCCTGACCCCAAAATCCCCCCAAGGTCATTCCCAAAACCCCAATCCAAGGAAAACTCTGTCTGCTGTGGGATCAAAATCCCGTTTTTTACCCCAAAAAGAGCCGTTTTAGGGATTTGGGGGGAGGGGATTTTTAGGGATTTGGGGGGGGATTTGGGGGGAAATTTGAGGGGATGTGGGGCGGGGGTTTTGGGATCCCAGGGATTTCGGGATCCCGGGGGATTTGAGGAGTTTGGGGAGGAAGGGGGAGAAATTGGGGGGGATTTGGGGCGGGGTTTTGGATCCCTGGGAGTTTTGGGGTTGAAAGGATTTGGGATCCTGAAGATTTGGGATTTTGGGGTCCCCTTACCCTGCGCGTCCCCCCCGGAGGTGAGGACGGCGATGGCTTTGCCGGCCCCCAGGGTCTCGGGGTGCCGGGCTCCCGCGGGGCTCGGAGGCATTCTCCTGCCTGGAAAAAATCGGGAAATTCGGGTGAATCCCAAGGCGGGAAGCGCGGCTCTGTCCCTCCGGGTGGCGCTGCCAGCGCAGAGTGGCACCGCCGGGGGAGGGACACGGGGACAGGGACATCGGGACAGCCCCGCTGCCACCGCCGGGACACTCCCGCTCGGGGGGGGGGGCGCCGGGGGACTCCTTACTGGGGCCAGTTTGTCCTCGTTACTGGTCCCAGTCACTATTCCCTGCTGGAGCCAGTCTGTCCTTACTGGTGCCAGTCTGTCTTTACTGGTCCCAGTTTGTTTTCCCTGCGGGAGCTGCCCTGCTCTCTTTACTGGTGCCGGTTTGCCCTCCTTACTGGTCCCAGTCTCTGTTCCCTACCGGTCCCACTCTGTCCTTCCTGGTGCCAGTCTTGTGTCCTCGGCAGTCCCAGTCCCTCCTTACTGGGGCCGGTCTGTCCTCACTGGTCCCAGTTCCTGTTCCCAGTGGGAGCTGCTGTGTCTTACTGGTTCCAGTTTGTCTTTACTGGTCCCAGTCTGCATTCCCAGTGGTTACTGGTCTGCCCTCCTTACTGGTGCCAGTCTGTTCTTACTGGTTCCAGTCCATATTCCCTGTGAGAGCTGCTCTGCACTTCTTACTGGTGCCAGTCTTCTTTCCTTACTGGTCCCAGTTTGTTCTTAGTGGTTCAAGTCTTTATTCCCAGTGGGAGCTATTCTGCGCTCCTTACTGGTGCCAGTTTTTTCTAATTGGGGCCAGTCTGTCCTTACTGGTGCCAGTTTGTCCTTACTGGGGCCAGTCTGTCCTCCTTACTGGTGCTGCTCTGTCCTCACTGGTTCCAGTCTGCATTCCTTGTTTGTCCCAGTCTCTCTTCTCTGTGGTTACTGGTCTGCCCTCCTTACTGGCGCCAGTTCATCTTCCCTACTGGTCCCAGTCCGTCCTTACCAGTCCCAGTGTGTGTTCTCTGTGGGACACGCTCTGCACTCCTCACTGGTTCCAGACTGCTTTCCTTACTGGTCCCAGTCCCTGCCTCTCCCGGCTCCGCTTCCCTGCCCATCCCAGTCTGGGGGCGTTACTGGTCCCAGTCCCTGTTCCCTGCTGATTCCGGTACCTCTCCCTGACCGGTTCCAGTTCACCACCAGTCCCGGTGCGGGGGTATTACTGGTCCCGGCCCGGGGCCGTTACTGGTCCCGGCTGCTGTTCTCAGTGGGATCTGCTCTGCTTTCCTTACTGGGTCCCAGTCCCCGTTCCCTGCCGCTGCCTCTCCCGGCTCCGGCTCGATGCCGGTGCCGGTCCCCGCTGCCCGTGGGCGCACTGACCTGCGGAGCGCCGCCGGCCCGGCCCGGGGGGCAGCAAGGACAGCAGGAGGAGGAGGAGCGCGGCCACGGAGAGCGCGGCCGGGGCCAGGAGCCCCGGGGACACCGGGACCGCCACCATGGCCCGGGGACAGCGCCGGGGACAGCCCGGACAGCGCCACCATGGCCCGGCGACAGCGCGGGGAGACGGGCTGGGACCTGGGATTGGCCGCGGGGAGCGGTGTAACGGGATCGGAGTAATGGGATCGGGGCAATGGGATCGGCTGTAATGGGATCAGCTGCAGGGACCGCCTATTATGGGATTGACTGTAATGGCATCAGCTATTATGGGATCAGCTGTAATGGGATTGGCCGTAGGGTCCGGCTGTTGCGGGGTTGACTGTAATGGGATCAGTTCTAGTGGGATCCGCTATTATGGGATTGGCTGGAACAGTTTTGGATGTAGGGACCAGCTGTAGCAGGACTGACCGTAGGGAGAAACCGGAATGGCATCAGCTGTAATGGGACACGCCCAAACAACAGTGACCCTCACAGGGTGATGTCCTATGGGGTAGCACCTCCCCACAGAGTGACCCCGCTTTAGGGTCACAGCCCCCACAGAGTGACCACCCACCGCAGAGTGACCCCGTGTAGGGTCACAGCCCCCACAGAGTGACCACCCACCGCAGAGTGACCCCGTGTAGGGTCACACCCCCACAGAGTGACCACCCACCGCAGAGTGACCCCGTGTAGGGTCACAGCCCCCACAGAGTGACCACCCACCGCAGAGTGACCCCGTGTAGGGTCACACCCCCCGGCCGGAGTGACCCGACTTCTCTGCGACGGCACCTGGGGCGTCCACCCCGCCAGGGGGCGCTCTCTTCTCCCAGCAACGCGCGTCTCGTTCCCCTGCTCTCGCGCCACTTCCGGCGGCGCATCACCGCCGGCGTTCGCTTCCGCTGCCGCCACCTCCTCGCCGCCGCCGCCGAGCCCGGGAGAACCGCGCGCGCTCGGGACGCTTCCGGCCCCGCTTCCGCTTCCGGCGGAGGGGAGCGAACCAGCGGCGGCGGCTCCGGGCCCTGCTCCGCTCCCGGACCCCGCTCCTCTCGCATCCGCTGCCCTCACTCCGTCCTCCGCCGTCGCCGGCCTCCTCCCCCTGCCCGGTTCTGCCGCTGCCCGGGGCCGAGGCGGCGGCGCTGCCCCCGATGAGGATGGAGGCCCGGGAGGCGGCGCGGGCCCGGCCCGGCCCGGCCTTCAAGGCCTTGGGCGCCGAGAGCAAGGTGCGGAGCGGGGCCGGGGCATCCCCGGGCCCCTTTTCCCTCGGGCCGGAGCCGCCCCGCGCCCTCCCCTCATGGAATTGCGGCGGGATCTGGGCGGGAAGGCGGTTTTGGGAGATTTTTGGGACAATTGCCCCATCCCAGGGTGCTCCCGGGCCACTTCCCAGCTGCCCCTTCTCTGGGACAGCTCAGCCTGAAGAGCCCAGAAATCAAATCCCAAAACCCGGGTTTGGGTGTTCCCGGTTCATGACGTGGGAATTCCGCCTGGAATTTGCCGGGAATGGGGAGCCCCGGTGTGGGATCCACCCCGGGCCCGGAGCTGCGAAATTCAGGATTTTTCCAGCGGTTTTTGGGTTTTTTCTGCTCCATAAATTCTCTCTATAAAATTTGGGAGTTGTGACCTTTAGGAGCTGCGAGTCTGGGGAGTTGGCAGTTTTAGGAATTGTGAACTTAAGGAGTTTTGCGTTTGGGGAGTTGGGAATTTTGTGGTTTGTGATTGTTAGGAATTGCAAACTCTAGGAACTGGGAATTTTGGAGATTATGAGGTTTTGGAATTGGGAATTTTGGGAATCATGAACTTTAGGAGTTGTGAATTCTTGCCACCGTTCCCGGCCAACCCTGGGAACACCCTTCGCTTTTCCCTATAATTTTCCTGGATTCCTCCCTGACATTTTGCCATTTTTAACAAAATCATTGGAACTTTCCCCACTCTTTTTTTTCCCAGTTTTTCCCCCCCAAACTCAGCAGCTTCTCCTGCCCTGCCGGGAACTCTTCCTGCTCCCTCAGCTACACCCCAGGTGAGTTTTCCCTCTGGAATTTGGGATTTGGGGCTTTTTTTCCCTAAAAACAACTCCTGGAGAAGGGGAAATTTGGGTTGGTTTTTTTTGGGAATTCCCGGTGTTTTTCCCCTCAGAAATTCAGGAAAGATTCCCGGGAGCCAACGGGCAGTGGAGGAGCTCCAAGCCCCGGGGGAGCCGAGGCTCCTTCCTGGAGACCCGGAAAAACCCCAGGTGTGTGCAGCAGATCCCAGATTTGCGGGTTTTATTTGATATTTCTCCGGGGTTTTATTTGGGACTTGGGAGTTTTGTGATTTGAGGAATTCTTGGGGTTTATTTTGGGATTTTTTTGAGAGTCTTGGGATTTTTTTGGGTTTTCATTTCCTTTTGGGGAGGATTTTTCAGCAGGTTTGATTTGAGATTTTGGGTTTTTGGGGGAGGGTTTTTTGAGATTTTTTTGGTGGGGTTTGTGATTTTTAGCTTTTTAAAAGTTTTATTTGGGATTTTTGAGGGAGGTGGGATTTGGAGGATTTATTTGGGGAGTGGGTATGATTTATTTGGGGGGGATTTCTCTGTGGGGTTTATTTGGGTTTTTTTGCGGGGGAGGGATGGGGATTTTATTTGGGATTTTGAGGGTTCTTTGGGGGATTTTTGGGTTTCCTTTTGAATTTTGGGGCATTTCATTTCTCCTTTTGTGTGATCTTCTGGGGTTTTTTTTTTATTTGGGATTTTAAACCAATTTGCGGGATTTGCAGCAAACAAACCTGAGGTGTTTTTTCTCTCCTTCCAGTGGGAATTCCAGCACTTTTGGGGGAAAATCTGCCCTCCACGGAGCCTCTTTCCCCCTCAAACCAGCCCCGAGCCCCTCCTGGAGCCGCCGCAGCCCCAAAAAGGCCCCGAGACGATTCCTGAGCGCAGCCGAGGAGGTGACGGGGCTGGGAACAGGGAAATCCCGGGAAATCCTGGGGGTTTTGTGGGATCAGGGGGGTTCAGGCAGAGCTGGGGGCACTGCTGGGGTTAAACACCAAATTCCTGGGGTTTTTCCAGCCCTAAATCCCAGGTTTTTGGGGTTTTTCTCAGCATTGCCTTCGTGGGATCTCACCAACCCCCTGAACTTGTGGGGAATCCCCCGGGATCAGCCGCTTCCAAGGTTTTGACAGGAGTTTTTTCCGTGGTCTTTCCCCCACAGACTGTGAGGGAGGAGGAGCGGGAGATTTACCGGCAGCTGCTGCAGATGGTGACTGGGAAGAGATTCTCCAGCTGCAAACCCTCCCCGCTGCTCCCCTTCCACCTGTGAGTGGGGAACATCCCAAAAAATCCCCAAAGCCCTGCCCCGAATCCCTAAAAACCCTCCCAAATCCCTGAAAACCACCAAAGACCTTGCCCAAGTCCCAGACCTCTCCAAACACTCTTCCCTAATCCCAAAACACCCCAAAACGTCTCCCCAGATCCCAAATCTCCAACCTTTCTCCGGGAATTTCCCTAACTGGGTTGTTGGGGGTTTTTTTTGCAGCTCCCGCTGTCCCCGTTCCGGCCCCTCTCTGCCCCAAGAGACTCCCAGGGATGATCCCGAGGCGCTGGAAATTCCCAAAATCCCGGGCCCTGTTCCGCATTCTCTGGAGCCGCCCCAGAATTCCCAAAATGCCCCTCTGGGCCCCTCTCCGGGTTTTCCTGGGGGGTTCCAGCCCCGGAATTCCGTGGCCCCACAGCAGCGGGAGGAGGAGCCGGTGGCCGGGGCGCAGAGTGAAGGTAAAAATTCCTGCGAATTCCAGGAAAGTAATCCCGAAATACCCCAATAAAACTGCTGGAACAAAAATCAAATAAAACCCAAAAAGTCTGAAATTAATTAAAGAAAAAAAAATCCCCCCAAAAATTCCCCAAATCCCAAACAAAATGAAAACCAAATCCTGGGAAAGGGATTTAAATCCTAGGGGAAGTCCAGGGGTTTTTGTTTGGGATCGGGCAGGATTTGGAGTGGGAAGTGAGGAGGACGAAATTCCAGGAATTTTTCCCATTTTTAGGGTCAGATTCTGTCATTTTGCTCAAGGTCAAGGATTCCAGGACTCCGGCTCCAAGGTAAGGGGTGGGAAATGGGGGAATTTTGGGGATTTTTAGGGACACAGGGAGGTGACAATAAAGAGGGACTGGGTGAGAATTTGGGAATTCCGGGGAAATTCCGGGATTTTTGATCACTTCCAACCGTCCTTTCTCCCTCTTTCCAGCCTCCCCTTTTTCCAGGCCGAGCTATGGATCAAGGAGCTGTGAGTTAATATTCCCTGCTGCCTTTTCCTGGGAGTTTTGGGGTGGAAAAACCAAAATCCTGATTTTTTAAATCGATTTTTCCATGAAAATTCTGGCTTTTCCAGGACTAGCGTCTATGATTCCCGAGCCAGAGAGAGGTGGAGGCAAATTGAGGAGCAGAAAGCTCTGGCTCTGCAGCTCCAGAGCCAGGTGAGAATTTCATGGAAAAACACCCTGGATTGGGAAAATCAGGGGGAAAATGGGAAAAATCGACTATTTTGAGGCCTTTGTGCTTCGCAGTCCTGGGATAAACAGCAGAGAGGAGAGGGAATGTTGTCCCAGATTGGAAATTATGGGAAATTTTGGCACTGGGAGGGCTTTCTGTGCTTGGAAAAGGGGTCAGAATCCATGGAAATGGGGAAAAAATGCAGATGTGACACCTGGGGACGGGGTTGGGTGGCTCTAGAAGGGTTAATTCCACGATCCCAGGGATTTTTCCCGATTTTATTGGTCCTAAATCCTCCTTTTCCCTGATCCCAGATGTGTCATTCCCAAATCTCTGCTCCCACAGCGTCTCCAGGAGCGGGAGCGCTCGGTGCAGGACCTGGTGGACCTTCACCTCAGGGTTCCCCTGGAGAAGGAGATCCCGGTGTCCGTGGGGCCCGAGGGGCCGGAGCGCACCCGCCCGGGCCAGGGCGACGAGGAATTCCCCGAGATCACCGAGGTGGGGCCGGGGGCCAAGACGCAGGGAAGGAGCAACGGGATTCCTGGGATTTGGGGGGCGGGAATGGAGCCCCTGCGACCTCTGCCCGTTGAGTTGGTGGTTTAAGGGACAGAGGATGAATTGGGGGTTAAATGTGTGGGGACTGGGCAGCAGGAAAAGCAGGAATTCTGTCTCCCCTTCCTGCAGGAAATGGAGAAGGAGATCAAGAGCCTTTTCCGAGGAGGGAACCAGGATGAGGTGCTGAGCGAGGCTTTCCGCCTGACCATCACCAGGAAGGACATCCAGACCCTCAACAACCTCAACTGGCTCAACGACGAGGTGAAAACCCAAAAATTCCCATTTGCCACCCATTTCCAGCAGTTTGGAAGGGAAAAATGGATGGGTTTGGTGCTGGGAGGGGATTTGTTGGTTGATATTCCCACCCTGGAGTAATAAATCCACGGGGAAAGTTCTGTAAAATAAAGATAATTTCATTTCTGTGAGGGAACAAGGATAGTGGGAGGATGGGATTGATGTGAACAGGGAAAACAAGTAAATCTTAAAGACAGGCTTAAATAAAGGCAAATTCCTAAAAATCTTTGGATTTTTTCTGGGATGTTTTCATCCTGTGGAGCTATTGCAAACCCCCCCCTGGGATTTTTGAAGGTTTTAATGCAAATCCTCCTTTTGGGGGGTTTGTTCCCTAACTTTACACAGGGTCACGTATCTGAACCTGATAATGTACACTATTAAAAAGTCCAAAATCCTGTCTGTTTTCCCTTTCTTTTCCCAGATCATCAATTTCTACATGAATTTGCTGATGGAGAGGAGCAAGGAGAAGGATTTGCCCGCAGTCCACGCCTTCAACACCTTTTTCTTCACGAAATTAAAGACTGCAGGGTACCAGACTGTGAAAAGATGGACAAAAAAAGTGGATATTTTCTCTGTGGATCTGCTCCTGGTGCCCATCCACCTGGGAGTGCACTGGTGCCTGGCTGTGAGTGCCTGAATTATCCCAGAAAATCTTAGCTTTGGGATTTAGGGCCCGATTTTCATTGGGTTTGGGTGATGCTGGGGGAGAACTTTGTGTTCGTGGCTCAAATCCGAGTGTAAAGGGAAATAACGAAGGCAGGAGCAGCTTTTTGTGGGGTTTTTCAGTCTTTAAACTCAGCCTGGAGGTCATTTTAGGGAATTTATTCCCTTGGGAAGATCTGATTTCCCGGTTCCCACCAACTCCTGGTGCCACAGGATCTTGTTAAAGAGATTTAGGGCACAGATATTTCACTTTCCCCCCTCCTTTGTCCCGTCCCCTCCCCTGGCTCCTGGGATCCTGCAGGGATTTTCAGCTCCTTTACCAAAACCCTCCTCAAATTATTAATTCCTGCTTGAATTATCAATTAATTCCAGGGAAAAAGGGGTAATTCCCACCACAAATGACATGGGAACGGGGAGGGAAAGCACCAAACCCCCCCCAGACTGGGGCCCTGAGAGGTGGGGCAGAATCGCCCTAAAGCTGTGGGAGGAGCAGTAGCAACCATAATAACAGCAATAATAATTACTAGTAATAAATCAATAATAAGTAATAATACGAGAGGCTGATTTCGACATTCAGGGATTGAAAACACAGCAGGAAACTGGGATTTCTTGGCGGAAGTCCTCCTCTGGTGTGAAATAACCTGGATTTTTTTTTTTTCCTGGCAAGGAAAATTCCCGATCTTTCCGCCCATTTTAAGGAATTTTTCTCTGTGCAGGTGGTGGATTTCAGGAAAAAAACCATAACCTACTATGATTCCATGGGGGGGATCAACAGTGAGGCCTGCAGGATTCTGCTGTGAGTAAAATCCCTTCCCTGGGGAAATCCCACTGCTGCTTCCCCGGCCTTGAAAACATCAACTTGGCCCATTTCGGGGCCGTTTTAGGGTAATTTTTAGGTGCCTTTAGGACCTTTTTAAGGTCCCTTTGTGGTCATTTGTTGGGCTCCTTTAGAGTAATTTTTGCTGTTTTTCAGTTCTTTCTCCCCTTTCAGGATCTGGAAGATTCCTGCTCTTCCCTGGAATTTCCTCCCGCAAATCCTAGGAATTCCCTCCTTTTTTTTTTTTTTGTCCCGTGAGATTTGGCCTCTCCTGATTTAGATTTTTTAGGGGGGTTAATTTGTTAATCCCAACCCTGAATCCCTGTGGCCAAACAGAAAATACCCTCAGAATTCCCATTTTTTCATAAATTCCAGCTTTTCCTGCTCCTTTTCCCACAGGCAGTACCTGAAACAGGAAAGTTTGGATAAGAAAAGGAAGGAATTTGACACCAATGGATGGGCCCTGCTGAGCAAGAAGAGCCAGGTTTGGACAGCCCAGAATTCTGAAAAATTTGGGATTTCCATGGATTCCCAGCCCTTTTTGGGGCCCCTTTTCCCTCAGCAATTCCTGGGAAGAAAAGGAGGGAACAAATACCAAATTTTGGGAGAGGAAATTTTCCACAGGGATGGGATCAAGGGGAAGGGTTTAGGTGGGATTTGGAGAAGGTGGGAGAAGAAGAAAGAAGAAATCCTGGAATTCTGGGACCTGTCCAGCCCAGAAAATTCTGGATTTCTGGGACCTTTCTGGTTTTCCCAGCAGGAGGTGCCACCGGAATTTCGCCCAGATTTCAGTGGGATTTTGGGGATTTTCCTAGCCCTGGGGGTTTGGGGGAGCTGGGGAATGTAGGAATTTGGGAATGTTGATTCCCATTTTCCCCCAGGAGATCCCCCAGCAGATGAACGGCAGCGACTGCGGGATGTTCGCCTGCAGATACGCCGAGTGCATCTCCAAGGACAAACCCATCAACTTCACCCAGGTACCCGCATTCCAGGGGCTGCAATTCCCGAATTCCCGAATTCCCCAGCTTGCAAATCCCCAGGGCCAGGAAAAGCCCAAAATTCCAGTGAAATTTGGGGGGAATTCCAGCGTTCCTCGCCCAATCCCAAGGAATTCTCACCTTATTTCCCATCCCCAGCACCCCACAGGGAATTGTTCCCGAATCCCTGTCCCAAGTCACTGAGAAAAGCTCCCAACCCCCAGTGCCATGGAAAAGCCCCCAAATTCCCCCCAAAATCTGGGGCAAATCCCCCATTCCTTCCCAAAATCCCAAGGAATTCCTGGGTTATTCCCCATTGCCAACCTCCGGGAATATCCCACTTCCCTCTTCCAGCATTCCCAGATCCCAGCATCGCCAAATTCCCTCAGGTCCCAAACCCCCTGGGCAGGGCCAGGGCCAGGGTCAGGAAGACCCCAAATCCCAGCCAAATCTGCGTAAATTCCACAGGCTTTTTCCTGAATCCCAAGAAATGCCTGCTTTTCCCCCATTCCCACAATCCCAAAGCCCCAAATTTCCCCCTTTGCCCTATTTTTCATGGAAGATTTGCCCCTGGATGAGCAAACCCTGACCAAAATTCCCGGTTTTTTCCCATTTTCTCCCCCAAAATTCCCAAAGCAACACATGCCCTATTTCCGGAAGAGGATGGCCTGGGAAATCCTGCACAGGAAGCTCCTCTGATGCTGGAAAAATCCTGAAATTCCATGGATTTGGATCAGAAGAATCCTGGGATTCTCCTCGGGACACAGCCAAGGAACTCCGGGTCCTGCTCTTCCCAAAAACCCTCCGGATTTGGGGGGAATAGAAAAGTTTGGAAGCACAGTTGGGATTTTTTGGAGTTTTTTTCCCTCTTCTGAGATTCCAGGATGGATTTTCCTGCTTTTCTGTCTGCTGGGATGGGGTAATTTAGGAATTTTGGGCTTTTTGGAGCTGGATTTTCAGGAAAAGGGAGGCACCTCCATGGATTTGGGGTGGGAAAATCTGGATTTGGGAAAAGGAAGGGGAGTGTTTGGTTCCGGATGGAATTTTTGGGGATCATTCCCATTTTTTCCGCCTCACTCCCTAAGTTTGGAGATTTTATCCATGAGAAAACCTGGATTGAGATCCCTGGGAATAATTCCTGCTTAAATCCCATTTTTTCCCAATTTTTCTTCCCAAATTCCTGCATTTTAGCACCATTTTTTTCTGAGATTAAACTCCGGAATGCCAGAATTCCTCTGGATTTACACCCAAACTTTGCTTCTCTGAGGGATACACCCCAAAACCTGAGGAAAATCCAGGATTTTTGGAGAATTTTTGGGAATGTTCCCCTTCTTTGAAGCTGCTTCATCCCGGCAGCTCCTGTTGCTTTTTCCAGCTGCTTTTCCCACTTCTTCCAGGAAAAAAACCCCTCCCAAATCCCAGGAACTGCAGAACCATGGGAAAAGCCCCAGAATACTGGCATCCCTTCGATTTTTCCCATAAAAAACACAGGATTATTTGAGGAGCTTTTCCCACCCCTTTCCCTGGATTAATTTATTCCCAGTTTTTTTTTTTTTTTTGGAGCCTCCCAAGCCTCTGGATTTGCTCTGCCTGGTGGAAAAGATTTCTAAGGAAAAGAAAAGTGGGAAAAATCCCAAATTTTTATATTTTCCCTCTCCTGCAGGAGCTGGGTATTTTTTCTATTTTTCCCGAGTTGGGAGCTGAAGTTTTATACAGAATTCCCGAATTTTTGGAGCCCTTTTTCCCGATTTTTTCCCAGCCCCTTTGTCCCTTTGGATTCCAAATTCCCTCCCCTGTTTTATACCAGATTTGTTTCCTACTTTTTTTATCTTTTATTGGAATTAAAGGTCTGAAAGAAAAAACAAACCCAAACTGGAATTGTGGAATTTTCCTGCTTTTGATGCTCCTTGGGTGGGAATTCCAGGAAAAGGGTTTGGGGTCGTTCATCCTCAGCTGCAGAAATCAGGGAAAATTCCCCAGAGTCAGGAAGAAATGTCCCAAATCTGAGGTAGATGCCGAAAAATCCAGGGAAGATGTCTCAAAACCTGGTAAAAATGCCCCAAAACCCAGGAAGATGCCCCCAGATCCCCTAGAAAATGACCCCAATTCCCACGGGAGCCCCTCAAATCCCATCAGGAATTCCCTCCCCGCCGTCAGGTGACAAAGGTCCCTTCACACCTTCCCCTGCCCCGACCGGATCCGTCACTATTTTTACAAAAATTCCCAGAAAAAGCCGGGATTTGGGATTAAAGCGCCCTTTGTAGGGCTGGGGTTGGCAGCGGCCGTGCATGCCGGGCAAGCCTCGGCTCTCCCGGGAATCCCGGGATTCCAAAAATCCAAAAAAATCCGGGACGCGGAGCCCCCTGTGCTGCCCGGGGGAGGCAGCGGCGCCCTGAAAACCGGGAAAACGCCCCGAAACAAAAAGCTGCCCCCAAAACAGGGACGCCTGCTCCAAACTGAGACCCAAACGCCCCAAATCCAGGAAAGATGCCCCAAAACCTGGGAAAGATTGTCCCGAATTCTGAGCTGGGAGACCCCCCAACCGAAAGCTGCCCCTGCAAGCCCCCAGTTTAGGGTCCTCTGGGTAATTTTGGACCCAAACACGGCCGGGTCAGATCTACACCCCCCGACCCCAAACTAGTTCATTTTGGGGTCATTTTGGGGTAATTTTGGGTCATTTCTAACCCCAAGCCCCAAGCAGGGCATTTTTAACCCTCCAAACCCCAATTTTGGGGTTGTTTGAAGGTAATTTGGGGTCAGTTTTCACCCCCAAACCATCCAGGTCAGGGCTGTTCCCCCAAAACCCCAATTTTGGGGTGATTTTGGGTCATTTTTCACCCCAGGCAGGGGCAGGGTCCTCACACTCCAGGAGCCTCTTGATCCTAATTCCTCCTAACGACACCCCCTGCCCCCCCCGACCCCATTAATCCCCCATAGCCCCGAGGCCTCATTAATTAATTAATTAACCCACGGACCTGCTGGGCTTTTTTCTGGTATTTTCCTCTCCAAAAAAATTCTCCAAAAACACCCAAAAAATCCCTGAACCCAATCTCCCTTCAAACCTCGGGACCCTCGGCCCAGCTCCCATCAGAAAAGTCCCTTTTAGGGTCAGGGTTTTTTTGGGGATTTTGGGTGGTTTTGGTGTTTTTTTTAATTTTTTTTTCCCCTCGATTTATTTATTTATTGGGATTTTTCCGGTTCTGGGACACAGGGGCAGCTTTGTCCCCGTGGCTTTTGGGGCCCTGGCTCGGTGCCACCCCAAATAGGTTTTTTTGGGGGTGGGGGGATGGGAGACTTTGCCATCAAAGGATCCTAAATCCCGGTTTTTTTTCGTCTCTTCCTCGCTCCAGACGGGGAAAAAAAAGGAAACTTTCAGGGTTTGGAGTTGGATGAAAATTCTGAATTTCGGGTATTTAGGAGGCAAAAAATCCCAAATTTTGGGGGAGGATCCTAAAAAGTTAAAGGGTGAAGCGACTCCCCCTACTCAGACTGACCCCGAGGGGAAAAATTCGGGAATTCCAGGGGAAAAATTGGCTTTGGGAATGGGAGAAATCCCTCAAAAGGCACTGAAAAATCCCGAAGAATGCCCCAAACCCAATTCATTCAATTCCCAATGTTTCACGCTGAATTCCGAGGATTCTGCCCCAAATTATCAGCGTTTCGCCCCAAAATACCCCAAAATTAAAAACCACACAGAGTATACCGCCAAAATATTTTTAAAATATTAAAAAAATACACAAAAAATATCAAAAAATGGACAAAAAAAATTTAAAAAAATTTAAAAATCCAAATCATAGGGATACACAAAAATATCCAAAAAATGCCAAACCATATTAAAAAAACCCAAAAGCCCCCCCAAAAATAAAAATAATACACAAAAACACCCACAAATAAGTACACAAAATAGCCAAAAAACCCCCTAAGAAACACCAAAAATAATAAAAAACCAATAAAAACATTTTAAAATCAAAATAAATCAAAATAAATCAAAATAACCCCCCAAAAAAATCCCCGGTGGGGCCCTGAGCTCCCCCCCCCCACTCCCTGAAAGGATCCCTTTGTACCTTTCCCAAAAAATCGCCTTTTCATCCCAAAAAAGGGGGAGGAGGGAAAGGAGGAGGAGGAGGAAGAGGCCATGCTGGGGGGGGAAGGCTTTGACCTCATCCCACAAAAATTCCCGGTTTTTTCCCCCATTTCGGGCCCCTTCCCACCTTTCCAGGGGGAAAAGGGACAAAGGGGCTCTGTGCGACAAAACCCCCAAAAATGGGGTGAAAAAAGGAATTCGGGGGATTTTACCTGCTGGAAAAAGGAGAGGAAGGGAAGACCCTAAATAGAAAAAAAGAGATTTGGTGCCAGCATTCGGGATTTGGGGAGTTTTTAGGGATTAAAAGTGGATTATGTGTCCCTACAATTAATTTTTTAGGGGGTAAATTTGCCCCGAAATCGGGGATTATTCTGGTTCTGCCTCCCCAAAATGGGGGACTTGTGGGTTTTAACATGCCCTTAAAAAATCAATTTGAGGTTAAAAAATGATATAATTTTTATATTATTAGATATTAATTTTAATAGGAAATTTTCTGAGATAATTAAAAATATAGAGTGAAACGGAAGCAAAATTAGGGGGGAAAAGTAAAAATTGGAGGTTTTGGGAGGGATAAAGATCCTGTATCTGCTCCCCAATCCCAAAATGATCCCAGGAAATATTTGGGGCCGGACCTGAGGGTGCTGCAAGGTGCCAGAGGCAAAAAATGGGATTTGGGGAGGTTTTGTGTTGATAAAATCCCTTTTTGAAGGGAAAAATAAATTCCTGGCTCTCCCCGGTGAGGAATTCCCACTCTGGGTTTGGGGTTTTCATGGGATTGGGTGGCTTGGGAAAGAGGGAAAAATTGGGAGGGGAGGGAGGAAATGGGGGGAAAGTGGGAGGAAATTTGGGGGGAAACGGGACAGAAATGGGGCAAAAATGCAGGGGAAATGAGGCAGAAATGCGGGGAAATTTGGGTAAAAATGGGCCGGAAATGGGTCAGAAATGGGGGGAAGGAAGTAAAAATAGTATAAAAAAGGGGGAAATGGGGAAAAAAATCTGTTAAAAATGGGGGAGAAGTGATGGAAAAGTGGGGGCAGAAATTGGGCAAAAAACTGGGGTAAAAGTGGGGGAAATGGGTTTTTAATTAGGCAAGATTGGTGTAAAAATGGGGGAAATGGGGAAAGAAATGGGGGAAAAAGTGGGGGGAATTGGATTAAAATAGGGAAAAATGGGTTAAAATTCTGGCAGAAATGAGGTTTAAATGGGATGAAAAATCGGGAAATTTGGGTTAAAAAATGGGACCAAAATGGAGTAAAAATGGGGCAGAAAGGGGGCAAAAAATGAGGCAAAATTTTGGGCCGAAATAAGAGGAAAAATGGCGCCAAAAATGAGACAAAAAACGGAGTAAAAAAATGGGGGGGAAAATGGGATAAAAATGGGGGAGAAATGGGGGAAAACGGTAAAAAACTGAATTCCGCCTCCGCTCCCAGAGCAGTTTTGAGCCTAAACTGGGGGGACTGGGGGAATTTGGGCTGGGAAAATTTAGTCCCAAATCCATCGGGACGGGGCCCGGCGACGCCCGGGGGGGGCGGCCCCGGCTCCCACGGGGCGGTGGCGGCTGGTCCCACCCCCCTGGGCCGGTTCGGCCCCAAGCCACGCCCCCCCGCCCGCCCCCC